>NC_137134.1:7804579-7867079 GCF_949319135.1 Squalius cephalus
AACAATAAAAGACTACAGTTAAAAACTTTTAATTGGTTAACAGAAAGTTTCCTTATTATATACGGTAAATAACTGTGATAGACCTAATGGTACATTTAATGTAATTTTGCCGTTAAATTTACAGTTTTTGGAAGTGAATTGGAAGTCATTGTATAATTTACAGTGAAAAACCGTAAATTGACATTCCCACAATTCCCTACGTGACACTTCACATTTGATGTATTTTTGTTGAAATAACTATGTTTCGTCAGTTTTTAGTTCGTTAGTCGAACTAAAGTTAGTTAGTTCGTTTCGTTCGTTTTTTTCTAATCAGTTATGTAAATTAGTGTTTTATGTTACATTTAATGTTGTTAAATTGATGTTTATTGTATCTTTAAAATGTCATGTGTGTTACCATGATGGTGTTTAATGTTTGTGTGAATGACACTGTGCAGCTTCTATATATATTAGTATTAACTTTCTTGTGGAAGAACTGTTTTGATTGATCATGTGACCCTCATTACTGCTGTGATTGTTGGTTGTCAGTGTATTACAATGGTACAAAACAGATATTAATACTTCAATAGGTTGGTAAATTAATATTATATCAGATAATGAAATACAGTTTATTACTGTAAATTTTAAGTTAAGTCTGTAAAACCTAAAATGTTGCTATCATATTTTTTATGGTAAATTTCTGGTAACCACAGCTGCCAGTTTTTTTACTGTAAATTTAACAGATTTTTATTTGATTTTTTTACTGTGTATGTAATTGAAACTGTAATTGTAAATGTAGAATTAATTTACTGTTTCAAAAAAGCCCACGCAAACGCCAGTTTTACCAATGTATTTCCTGCGAAATTGTTGGTTGTGGTGAAAATGATGCTCAAAGTTTGCAAAATCCTTTTCACACAATAAATATCGTAATGATGCATGTTTATCACATTTATTTGTGTTTAAACTATCAGTAATAGTAATATTTTAATCATGAATTTTCATGGATTTTTTATCATGCAGTTGGGACTTCCAGGAGAAGAATAAAGTTTATATATGAGAAAGAAAGAAAGAAAGAAAGAAAGAAAGAGATTCTCAACCTTTTAAAAAAGAGAAATTCTGAACCTTTTGAAGGTGTAATCCACATCTAAATTTCCCCAGCAATTGTATTTCAATATTTCAGAAATGCCTCCCAACCATTTCCACTCAAATGTTTGTTTGTTTTTTGCTTTTTTTTTTTGCTTTTTTGCTTTCATGAGGCCTCTAGGTGTCAGTTTAGCTTTGATATAATCCATGGTTGCCACAATAAAACAAAAGCCATCCATAACTAGGTCACCTCTTGACATGGACAATATCCCTAATCAAAATCACTCAATAGGCTTGTCATGGGAGGGAATGAGGAGGGAACTTCTTTTAAAAATGAAAGTATGCAATGAATCTAGTTCACAACAAACACGCGTGTTTGTCTGCTTGGCAGCTCCTCTTTGTTGTGCTAATTACATTTAAGCTTCATTTTTTCTCCGTGTCTCTCTCATACTATGAATAGACATGTTTGTACAGGATGAACCTGTGAGGGCTAGTAAAATATTAAAAACCGTCTTACCTTTTTCTTCTCTACCACAGAAAGATAAATACCTGGAGGGTGTCCATTGTACCTAGGAAAAGTAACACTTGCAGTCTGAGCAAGCTATTGTAAGGTTTGATGCATGCTTTTCTGATGTTCTCATCCTTTCAAATGCCACTTCAAATGCGCCTCGCAACTCAACTTGTCATAATATTTACATTATGTCTGCTTTGCTTTCTGCTCTGCGCAGTTTTCTCTGCCCTTTCCTCAGCGGCATGCACAACAGCTCAATATCAAGCCTCAATGCAGAAACGACCCAATAAGCTATGCAAAAATCACTGAGCAGAAAATTCTAGTGAGGCCTACCCTGGCAAATCCGGAAATTGAAGACCTAAACAAAATGCAATCTCAAAGCTTCCTCGGGTGCGGCTCAGGTTTACCTTCGAGCCTGGGATTACACTCTTTTCCGCAGCTGTTTCCTGGACTTGGTCACGGTCTCTCCCTCTCGCACGAGTGGGTTGAGAGGGGCCAAAGCCCGATGTTGACATTGCCCCAGGCCATCCACTTCATCTCAGCCCCACAGCCATGGGAATCTGACATCCTAAATCAAGCGTGTTGTGTAAATCTCTGCACCGACGCTGACTGTTTTGTTTGAATGTTTGCTTCAGACTGTCTGCATCCCCGGCCAGTGCTATAATGACTCTGGGTCTTGCTCTCTACAGGAAATGTTGGATGCTTCCAGGGATCTGGCTGAAATGAGGGGAAAGGATTGTTCATTTCCCTGCAGAGGGTCTGAGGCACGACTTTAGCGCAAGTGGTGAAATTTCCTCTAAGCAGGGCTTAGATGCTTCCAGTTCCACTCACATCCTTGCATGCTCATGAGAACTGTGACTCACACGCATCAAACGAATGCCTAGCATGTGTTCTTTTACAGCAACAAATATGATGGCGAAAGGAACTGATTGTTAGGTTTAGGACAGGAGAGTCCAGCCCTGCTGCTGGAGGGAAAATGTCCTGCAAAGGTTAGCTCCAACCGGCTCCAACATACTTGGAAGTTTCTTGGAATCCAGTGACAGTGGCCCTCCAGGAGCAGGACTGGACAACCCTGGTTTAAGGTAAGAGTTAGGCCGAGATTGGGCCTTGAACAAAATTCTTAACTTACAATGCTTTTCAAACTTGAATGGTTTAATGGTTAGGGTTGAAAAGTCATCAAGCTATCCGGTGCAGCATCTGCTACTGATGCTGGCTGTTTTGTATTCATGTTTGCTTCACACTGCCTGTATCTTGCGCCAGAGGTATAACGTATCTGGTCTTGCTGTTGGTCGCTGGATGCTTCCTCAGATCTGGCTGCAACAAGAGGAAGAGATTGTTCATTTCTCCATAGAGGTCTGCGGCACTCCTTCAGTGCAAGTGGTGAAATTTCCCCTAAGCAGAGATCAGCTACTTCAGTCCTTCGCATGCAGATGAGAACTATCGGACTCGTGCGTCAAACTGATTTATGGACATGTGGACGAGGGGAGAAAATCAAACGAATGGTCAGCATATGTTCTTTATTTATCACCAACAAGAGTGAAAAATGAGCTCATCCTCTCCTCAACTCACTCCCTGAGTTGCTCTGTCTGGGAGCATCTGGAATGGGTTAGGGTTACTCCACACGGCAGAAGAACAGGAAAGCCGAGAGCAGGTCTTTAGTAAATTGTGGCTCTGGGTGAGGACTGGCCTCACGCAGTTATCACTCGCCGGTGTCTAATTCACCCATCTGTTTCAATGACGTCCCACTGTCTTTAAAATCATTCCTGATGACTGTAACAGAAACAGTGGAGGTGTAACTAGCTCTCTTGAGAGGAACCATTTTGAAACATATTAATACTGTATCTAATACCAAGACATTCAAGTTTTTAACTTTTGAAATTTTTCACTTAGAACATTTCATTTTCATTGAATCCTAAGACCCGTACATGATAGCAATATATTACTACTGTACTTCAAAACAAGGGTGTTCAATCCAGTCCCTGGAGGCTTACCTTCGTGCAGAGTTTAGCTCCAACCTTAATTAAACATACCTGAACCAGCTAATTGAGGTCTTCGGGATTACTTTGCTGTGTCTGAAATTGCAGATTGCCAGAGTACATTTGATAAAGAACTTTTAAACCATTAAACATGTTCTATAAAGTATGCATTTGTGTGGTATGAAAGCAAACCAGACATACTACATCCAGCATGTTGCCATTATCATGTGACCTATAGCATTAAATGGCCTCATAGTGTAAGAGTCCATTGGACGTACACTTATGAATCCAGGTGGAAATAGCAGGCCATCTGGGTATTTTTTGCCAACTGTTATATGAATACTGCGAAATCCGACATACTAGTCATATCATGTACTGTTTTTTTTGTCAGCTATGTAGTAGAGAAGTAGGCATATTCAAACTCAGGACTATAAACATCCAACAGGGGTCGTGGGGCAGGTTGGAGCCAACCTCAAACCTAATAT
The DNA here is from genome assembly GCF_949319135.1 of Squalius cephalus. Taxonomy (NCBI): domain Eukaryota; kingdom Metazoa; phylum Chordata; class Actinopteri; order Cypriniformes; family Leuciscidae; genus Squalius; species Squalius cephalus. The sequence goes on from NC_137134.1 coordinate 7,808,611, forward strand.
TATCCTTAAATGGGTTAATTAAGTTACTGTTATTTTACCAAGACATATGTATTATTCATCATCCTAGTTGATCTTGGAACAAAGTTCATATCAACAAGTCAGGTTTCAAGGTTAGGTTTAGGGTTAGAGTAATGCTAAGCACTGGGTATAGGATCTGAACAACATTCTTAGAGGTCAATCATGTCCCTCTGATCTTAGGGGAAGTTAATGGTTAGAGTTGCTCCCGGACTAAGGGGTCAAGGATTGGCTTGTTGGTTTTGGGAATTTAGTCACTACTGGTAGATTCCATAACCACTATGCAGACAAAAAAAGCAAGCAACATATTGTAGTAAATGTCTAATATTTTTTTGAGCTTGACTTCTTTCTTTGCTGCATCACGACACCAGCAAGTTGCCAGAGGATGCCTTTGGACTGTGTACATTCGCGTAGCGCCATCAGCCAATCAGTGTTGTCAGGACCTCATGAGCACGCTTGACACCATTTTAGTGGCCATTTAAACTGCAATGACAGAGAGTATTACCGCAGGGGTTTACTCCATATTCCCTCTAAAATCCCCAGTGTGCGACAGAGGCAATGAAATTACAAAATTAATTAAGATCCAGCAATGAGATAATGGGATTACGGTAAATTTGATGAAGATGGGCAAAAGTGCAAAATGAGATATTGTTGATACCACTGCTATCAAACAGTACAAAGCAAAAAACAGCCTTGTGGGTTACATTAGGATGCTTTGGCTCAGAGTTTTCTGTCTGTTAGAGGGAGGAATGGGCTTGGCTGCAAACACTCGCTGCCTCTCTTATCAGGTATATATGATCAGCACTTAACGCCACACCAGGGAGAGTGGATGCTATTAATTTGAGGAACTCTCTTTTCCTGCATGGGTTGTCTCTGTTCTTTTGTGTGTAAGAGTCTTGGCACAGCACTCACAAACTGCAGGGAGGAACTAGCCCTATTTTTCCTTCTTTCTTTCTTTCTTTCTTTCTTAAATAGACAGTAGAGAGAGGACAAAAAAGATGTGGGGAAGAGGGGGTTAATGTTGCAAGCCGAATTTGAACCAACATCACCATTTCAGCACCAGAGCTCAATATGCTAAGCCAAAACCAGGGCCATCCTTTGGGCTGTGCAACCGGTGTGATAATCATGAGTGGACCAAGGGGGACCACATCTCCCCGTCCCGGAATACGATAACGAATGGACCGAGTGAAACCGCTACCTCACACTGGGCCCCACCCCATGTTTTCTACAGCCACCAACACAATCATCATTATCAGCGTCAATTATCATTATCAGAGTTAATGTAAAACTAGTACATGCACGTTTAGAGAAATGGTTGTTGCAAATACTGCTTATTTCAAGCAAGAGGTGAACAGTTTATAATCACACACTGTGTTTGTGCGCCTCCAGTGTCCTGGCTTTGCTGAAATCAATAGGCATTATTTATATCATTGCGGACTCTCCAGTGCTCGGTGGATCCAGCTCAGATAAGGCACTGAAGACGCCCTGCACAGCAGCCAGATCAACTTCCTGATTTATATTCGGCATTCTGCGCTCCACTCCTAAAGCATTTAAAGCAGTAAATTCAGCTTTCCCTAAGATACTGCCTTTCCCATTTCTCAGCTCCCAGATATGTTCAGAATGGAATACTAGCACACTACTGTTGCCTATATATTCATAGATTATATCAAATCGAATGTTAGAAAGATCCACCTAGGATTTCTTCATTACTGTGAAGCGAACAATCCTGCATTGGATTTGTGGAGCCTGGAATCACAATATCCATTGTCTTTAACCTAGAATGCTCTCAAAATATTCCGTATTGAAGCATGTTTTAAAGGCCTGTCCCAGAATTCTCCTTTTCATGGCAGACACTGGACAAGTTTTGAAAGAGCATTAGGTTGGTGCAGGACAAAAAGACACTGTGGTCTTGAAGGTTGACCTTCCACAGGTTCAAAGGTCAGCTCCCTTTGGTCCATTAGTCAGGTAGACCGTTTGTGTTTGTTTGAGACAGCACAGAAGCCATTTCCCAGGGTCATAAGCGATGAATTACGGAAGAAGGAAAGGGTGTGGGGTTTCAACTGATCTGGACCTATTGATATGGAAACATATAAAGGAAATGTGAGTTGGACTAGTCTGTGCAGACGTTGCTGGCATGATGTTTGTGGGCAGTTACTAGAGCGTTGCAATTACTAATTGCTGAGATAGTCTAACTGTTTTTAAGCATGTTCCTTGCTAGGGCATACAATGCAGTCCCTAAAGTGTTCTGAGTGGTATATGCAGCATTGCTCTTGGGTTACTATTGTGTTCTGGAGGGTTAATAGAACATACTATCAGGTGTTAGAACATATTTCTGGTAGCTGGATATCTTTTAAACATGTTCTTGGTGATTCTAGGGTGTGATCAGATCTCATAAGAAAATATGAGGTAACATTTTAGTTTAGGGTCCAATTCTCACTCTTGTGAGATTAGGATGGATATTACTAGGATATTGGCTGTTTATTAGTACTTATAAAGCACATATTAATTATGCATGACCATATCCCTTAATCCACCCAATACCTAAAAGTAATAACTACCTTAATAACTATTAATAAGCAGCAATTAGGAGTTTATTGAGGCAAAAGTCGTAGTTAATAGTGAGAATTGGACCTAATCTAAAGTGTGACCAAAAACATAATTTACATTTTGGAGAATTGGCTGCAAATTAGTATGGATATGTAAAAATTATTTTCTTTTTTTTATTTGTACTGATTTGTTTGGCCGTACACCAACTGTATGAAAAAAATAAAAAAATAAAAAAATACGGTAACACTTTATTTTAAGGTGATGTAGTTACACATTAATACATGTACTTACTATAGTAATAACAGTAAATTATGCATAATTACAAGTAACTAACTCTATAGTAAGTAGTAAGTATGTATGGTTAATTAATATTACTCAATACTTATTTGAGTTAAGTACAATGTAACCTTAAAATAAAGTGCAACTGAAAACACAAATTAGATTGTACAAATTTATATACGAATTCGCCAAAACATAAACTAGTTATTTGCCATGAAATTGTGTTTTTAAATGTATGTTTATGCAATATTCAAGTCCGATGGCTCACAAAAGTAACTACAACTCACTAAAGTCTTTTGAAATCAATAACACAACATTTGATCAATTTTAATAGTGATGCTTCCCATGATAATTTTCTAAGACAACTACTAAGAATAAAGCTTTTTTCTTTGCTTTGTTAAGCTCTGTTGCGTGGCCCGGCACAGTGCTTAAACATTCCTGTCGTTTCTAAAAAGAGCTCTTAGGCCGCCCTCTGAATGTGGTTGTAAATCTTTTGGCCTATAAGAGGAGCCCTAACATTACATTCCCATATTTTTGTTCTCTTCCCTGCTCTCGTGCCCCGGGGTACACGGATTCAGAATGTTCCTCGTCTATGACTGGAAAACCTCAAAGAAAGATTCCCCGCTCTTAGCTCAAGAGTGGTTGCAACAGACTATCTATGATATATTACTTATGGACCGTCAATCACGTGCGACAAAGACACGTCTGATATTTTGAAGCCGGGAGGTCAGGTCAGCCTTAAGAAAACATTAAAAGAGCTTTAGCTATGCGTCTTTTGTTTTCCGCACTGAGCGTGGCCATCTGGAGAAAAGACCCTTTCTAAGGGTCTATTGTACCCTTAACCCCATAGTGCCTGAGGTTAGATGCACACTACTGAGGCATGACGTCTGGGCAGCCATCAGTGTCAGCTAAAGTCAAGGTAATACTAATAGTATTACGTGTATCGCACATTGGGACGTCGGTCTTGCTGAACACTTAAGGCTGTCAATAAACTTGTTAGGTTGGAGATAAGGGTGAGTTTATTGATTGTTTTTGTAAATTAAAATGAAACATTGTACATGAGGGGCACATAGGCATAATTCTTTTTCAGGCCGAACATAAATTATACGCTGTCCTGCTTTAATGAAACAACCGAATTCAACAGTGCAATGCTAACAATGGCTCAATTCATTACAAACCTGGTGAAAGCTAAGAGTCAACACAGCTGAATTTGCTGCAAATCAGCCACACAGTGATTAATTACTTTGCCACTATGCAGCAGGATAACGACTCGACGCTGCACAACTCGACAAGTGTTACAGTCAAAACACACATGACACCCAACTGAAAAACCCAGCTTTAACATGAGTCTACGACTTTATTTCATTTCAGACTCAATGTATACTAAATACCTTCTTTCTTCGAACACCAAACTGCTAAATGAGCAAGGCCAAGTGCAACTGTATATTTTAGAAGTTCGTTGTGCAGGAATGTTTCAGTTATTTATTATTTTTATTTTTATGTAATTTTTTTTGCGATTTGTAATTATAATTGCAAAATAATTTATTATAAACATATAAGTTAAAACAAGAAGTAAATAGAATAGAACAAGATCACAAATAATTAGGTAGTTATGTCACTGTCCACCGGTATTAACTTGTTTTAACACTGCATGCCTGTTTTTTTTGTTTTTTTACATTTCACTTTTTTACACTGTAAAATACCTGGGAATTTGGCAAATGATACTTGTAAACTTTATATATATATATATATATTATTGGATTGGAAATTTGAGTTCATATTTGTTCCAATCCAATAATAATAATAAGTAGTAGTAGTAGTAGTGTAAAAGCAAATGTATAGATACAAACCATTTAACAGTATTTACCATTTACAATTTATTGAAATAAATGGAACTTATTGAACAAAATATTACACTTAAAAGTCAGACTGAGAAGAATTTAGATGTTACCTAACCAGGAACATTTTAGGTTACCTGACAAAACATTTATTTCCTGATCATGCAATGACTGTAAAAAAAAAAAAAGACAATGCAAAAACCATAATAATCCAACCATGCAATGTGTAATTATCTCCACTGAGCTGTGTTCACTGAGCAGCTCATTATAAAAACAGTAAAACTGCTTTATCAACCATCTAGCCTGGTTAAATGAGAGCTATTTTTATCTAATACACACTGTGATGATGGTGCAACTGTAATTTCTCTCTGTTCCCCACCTCCTCCAGTGCACATGCGTGTGAGAGGGAGTTTATGCCGCATTCGCACTTTGTGAAATCGCCCAGGCTCTATCTAAAACCCTTCTCTTCAGTTTTAGCCGGCTGCACAGCCCTTTGTTTGTTTTGTTGATTTATGCGCTGACGAAACTGGTTTCAAAAGGACACATTTGGCAACTGCAGATTGTTTCTGGGCTCGTGTTTGTAAATGTAAATGAAGTAGATGTGGATTACTGGGTTAAGATGGTGGCTGCCGTTGGTGAGGGGGGTGGTGTGGGTGGATCCATGAAGAGACTCTCAATGCCAAACAAAGCCTTCAATCATGCTGTCTTTAAAGCTTTATTGTAAACAGCAGCAATATAACCTAATAATGTTGTTCCAAACCTGTTTGACCTTCTTCATTATGCAGAACTCAAAAGAAGGCATTTTGTATAATGATGGGGTCCAAACAACTTTAGATCACACTGACTTTCATTATATGAGAATAAATAAATAACCTTTATATATATATATATATATATATATATATATATATATATATATATATATATATATATATATATATATATATATATATATATAGGCAGGTGGTGCTGGGGAAGAAGAGGGGCTAGGGAAGTAAAAATAAAGTTTACTTAATATACAAAGGTGAAAGAAAATGCAGAGATGTGTCTTTTGTGTGCCATAGAAGTTTGAGATGACATGAGGGAGAGAAAAAGATTACAGAATTTTTTTTAATAAAATTGGGAAGTCAAATTCAGTGGAGTGAATCAGTTCATTTCCCTGGTTCAATTAACAGATGAATCTGAGACCGCATTTGCCAAATCATTTGCTAAATGCTGCTATTTCAGCTCAGTTATATTTAATCTTTAGCTTAGCTGCGGCAATGTCATGTAAAAACAACAAAAATAGCAACGATGCAACAGTGAAATCGAACAGTCTTTATAGGTGAATTATGATGAATCTAACTTGATCTCATGAGAAAAAATGACTTTTTTTACGTGATAGAGATTTCATATGAATTTGTACAAAAACGTATGATTCAGAAAGTAAGTAAGTACGTAAGTAAGCATGAAGGTCCACCCCTAAACCTAACCTAGCCATAAGTGGTGCATAAGCAGATTGTAGGCAAATTTATGATTGAGATTGTACAAATTTAAATGATTTATGCTATTAACTGTTTTTCGAGGTGGCAATTTCATACGAATTTGTTCAAAAACATACGATTGCGCAAAAACGATTTAGAAAGTAACGTACGGCTAAAAGCATGAAGGTCCACCCCTAAACCTAACCATCAGTGGCGTAAAGCAGATCATAAGAAAATATATGATTGAGATTGTACGAATTTAAATGAATTATGCTATTAACTGTTTTTCGAGATGCCAATTTCATACGAATTTGTTAAAAAATATACGATTGCGCAAAAACGATTTAGAAAGTAACGTACGGCAACAATCATGAAGGTCCACCCCTTAACCTAACCATCAGTGGCGTAAAGCAGATCGTAAGAAAATGTATGATTGAGATTGTACGAATTTAAATGATTTATGCTATTAACTTTTATTCGAGGTGGCAATTTGATGCAAATTTGTTCAAAAACATACGGTTGAGAAAGTAACGTACGGCTATAAGCATGAAGGTCCACCCCTAAACCTAACCGTCAGTGGCGCATAAGCAGATCATACGAAAATGTAAAATCGAGGTCGTATGAATTTAAATGATTTATGCTATTAGCTGTTTTTCAAGGCAGCAATTTTATGTGCATTTGTTAAAAAAAATATGATTGCGCAAAAACTATTTAGAAAGTAACGTACAGCAATAAGCATGAAGGTCCACACCTAAACCTAACCATCAGTGGCGTATAAGCAGATCGTAAGAAAATGTAAAATCGAGGTCGTATGAATTTAAATGATTTATGCTATTAGCTGTTTTTCAAGGCAGCAATTTTATGTGCATTTGTTAAAAAAAATATGATTGCGCAAAAACTATTTAGAAAGTAACGTACAGCAATAAGCATGAAGGTCCACACCTAAACCTAACCATCAGTGGCGTATAAGCAGATCGTAAGAAAATGTAAAATCGAGGTCGTACGAATTTAAATGAATTATGCAATTAACTGTTTTTCGAGATGGCAATTTCATACGAATTTGTTAAAAAATATACGATTGCGCAAAAACATACAATTTAGAAAATAACGTACGGCTATAAGCATGAAGGTCCACCCCTAAACCTAACCATCAGTGGCATATAAGCAGATCGTAAGAAAATGTATGATTGAGATTGTACGAATTTAAATGAATTATGCTATTAACTGTTTTTCGAGGTGGCAATTTCATACGAATTTGTTCAAAAACATACGATTGCGCAAAAACGATTTAGAAAGTAACGTATGGCTATAAGCATGAAGGTCCACCCCTAAACCTAACCATCAGTGGCGTATAAGCAGATTGTAAGAAAATGTAAAATCGAGGTCGTACGAATTTAAATGAATTATGCTATTAACCTGTTTTCAAGGCGACAATTTCATACGAATTTGTTCAAAAACATACGATTGCGCAAAAGCGATGTGGAAAATAACGTAAATGTGTGATTCAGAAAGTAAGGAAAATAAGCATGAAGGTCCGCTCTTAATCCTAACCGTATGTGGGGTGCAATCATATCCTGTAATTCACATACTGTAGTTTCGAATTTTCATGAGTGTGCTGAATGAATCCCCACAGCTATTACATTTATTTGTTCTACTTTGATGCTGTAAATGAGATTCTCATTGTTTAGTGCCCGATAAATATTGCTTAGATTATAAACATAATACAGGCCTATGTATGTATGCATGCATTTTAATAGCTTGTAGTTTATTTGTCTTTAAATTAGTTCCAGATCACCCCGACATTGAATCTGCAGTACAGCCAAAAGCCTTGAGTTTCACAAACATTAAGAAACATCAAATTGCTTCTATCCATCTTCCCTGATAAAACAAGATCACGTTAAACAGCACCGTTTTGTAATTCTGTTTTAATGTTGGTGGATTTCTGGGTGTGTGTTTAGATTGTCTATCTCTGCATTCCTCTCGCTCTATTGTTCTTTCCTACATGTGGTTCTCCTTGTCCTCCTCTCCATCGTACCAAGGGTCTAGTTCTTCATCTCCCCCTGTGTCTCTCTGGTGAGAGCGAGATATCTGGCTGACGCCCAATTTGCCGGTGCTGTGTCGTAATTGCTTTTTGTTGGTGGAAAAAAAAAAGATAGATAAAAATTGATTCCTTGTGGTGCCTCCCACTATCCTACTTTCCCCGACTCTCTTCTCTCTGTACGTGAAGAGCCGTTGTCTGAGAACTCATCAGCGATGCAGTCCTTTTCTCGCTGTTTACTTTTCATTTTTCACACACGCACTTTTATAGACTTTCTGCCTTCCCTTTCCTCTGCCTCTTCACAACTCATTTCTGCTGCTTATTTCTCGCCTTCATTCTTTCCAAAAGCTACTGAAGAATCTCAAAAGATGGCAATTACACAGCATGCTCCCATAATAGGAGGAAAACATATTTGTTTCTGGGCGAGATGTATGATGCAGGAATTTCTTTTAATTGGGAACAGACTTATTACGGTTGACTTTGTAACAATTACATGCTGCCAGTTTTATCTCCACTTTCTCAATGCTTTCATTTTACTAACATTTAGAAATGCTAAGTTAAAAGAATACTTAACCCAAAATTTGTAATTCTGTCATAATTCTGTACGTACTCATGCCGTTTCAAACCCATATGATATTGTCCGTTGGACACATAAAATGAAATTTAGCAGAATTACTCTGCTTTTTCCAAATGACATTGAATGAAAATGAATGATACCAAACTCCAGAAATAATTCATATGACCTGTGTGAGGAACAGACCAAAATTTAAACCGTTATTCACTGAAAATATACTGGTTTGCTTCAGTAGTTCCTACTGGGAGATAGTCCTTGCACAACTTATTTTATAAAATATATAAATAGATATAATTTTAATTACATTATGCTGTAACTGCAACATTATTGGATTAAAAAAAAAAGCATATTTTTACATTCACAGTCATTCAAAATAACTATATATTTATTAGTTGAATTATAAGCTGAAACTTGTATAACTTAAAGAAATAAAATTGAAAATTGCTTAACTTATTTTAATGAGTTAAAGCAATGCTAAAACTATGGAAGCTTGTTTTCGCCACAAAATAAAAAAAGGTAATTGTGACTTTTTATCTCACAATTCTGACTTTTTATCTCTGACATAAAGTCAGAATTGCAAGTTATAAAGTCAGAATTGCGTGATATAGTCGCAATTGTGTGTTATAAAGTCAGAATTGTAAGATATAAACTCGCAATTCTGACGTTTTTTCTCAGAATTGCATGTTTATATGACTTTATAACAAGCAATTGGGAGATGTAAAGTCCGAATTGCATGATATAAAGTATTTTTTTTCTTTAGAAATGGACTTTATAACTCGCAATTGCGAGTTTATATCTCACAATTCTGAGAAAAGATGTCACAGTTGTATCTTATAAAGTCCGAATTGTGAGGAAAAACCGAAATGCGAGTTTATTTCTGGCAATTGTGAGTTTATTTCACGCAATTGTGTCTTTATAACACGCAATTGTAAAGTTTATATATCGCAATTCTGACTTTATATTTCGCAATTCTGAGAAATAAAGTCAGAATTGTGAGATGTAAACTCGCAATTGTGAGATAAAAAGTCGCAATTATCTTTTAAAATGTTTTATTCTGTGGAGGAAAAAAGCTTCCATAAATAAAAAAACATATCTTGTCATAACTTATTGATTTTTGATTGACTTTTTTACACTGTATTTATAGCCAATGGGTTTCAAGTTATCTAAGGGTGAAGTTGAATGATGTCAGAATTTTATAGAACAAATCCTGATCCACCATGAAAACCTTCTTTTCTTGGTCATATCTGGTCTTGCAATACTCCATAGTTGCATCGGTTTTCAACCAGACTTTCCAAACTTAAACACACATTTCAAAGAACCGCATACTTACTGATATTGTAAATATCCACTCTTTGTTATAAAACACTTTGTACGTTGAACTGCATCTGAAAAACATCTGTGATCTTCTGGCCCCTCGTATTAAAAGGGCCCCTTCATAAGACTCCAGCTCGCTTTCATGGGTCTATATGTCGGGATCAGAGTTAGCTGGCGGGATGGGGGGTGGGGGGGGGCTTCCTTATCTGAAAATAAGTTGCTTGTCATCGAGCTGTCAGTGAAATCTTCTTTCTCGTCAACTTGCACGTTAAGCTATTTTGTGTTCCACTTCAATACCGCCTGAAATCCAGCACACGCCTCAGCATTATTTCATGATGTGTTTACACTGGAATCTGAGAGTCACACCGTCTCCGTATCAATCACGCTTAGTGAAATTCACTTAAGCGAAGACTTATCGTATGACTTCCACATTTTCAATTTGAGCTTAATTGGCCGGTGTATATTTTGGTCTGAGGCCAACGAGCATTTGGGAGGGGAGTATTTTTCCACGGAAAGTACTTGTGTCCACAACGGCTCGCTAACAGGCTCGCCAAAGTCACCTTGACAGCTGGTCCAACAATGCGGTTGTTGATTCCATACTAAATTTAATTTGGACGGAGCGTTGTGATTGGCCTGCCTGGGTTTGGTCCCATCCCAGCAGTATGGAAATAAACAGCCTCTCTCTCCCTCTCTCTCTCTCTGTGTGCTTATTGTCTTTCTTTCTTTCTTTCTTTCTTTACACAGTTGTTTACTTTTTTATCCCCGTTTTCTCTCTCTCTCTAATCTCTGTATCCACTCTATGTTGTTGATGAGTTTTATCTTTGCTGTTCTCAAGAACATTCCCCTCGTGTCCTCTCACTCTGTATCAACAAAGATTAGCGATTTACCTCCAATGCACACAAACCACACGCCCGAGGTGAGAGGAGAGCTTTTACGCGGGTTGGAATTTGAAAATATCCGTATAAGTAATGCAAATTAAAAATAATGTTCGCTGCAAAACAAGCTCTCAAAACAGGCATGTTCGCCAAATGCATTGTCGATGGATTTTGCGGTATTAAATGCTTATACTTTGTTAGGCTTGTTTGTCTATTTAGATGCAAATTCACTATTCAATAGTTTTTGCACTTTAGCGTACGGCTAACCACCCTCAGTTATTCTTAACTCAGCACTATGCTTAAAAGTCATTTAGCTTCTTTCAAATTTCTCAGCTTTTTTAATTTTATTTCTGCGAAAATATGGCTTTTTACATAAACTATAGGCTTTATATATATATATATATATATATATATATATATATATATATATATATATATATATATATATATATATATATAAAAGCGTTAGAGCAGTTAAGTTTACTTTCAATGTATTGTTGTTAATATTTCTTTTAAAATGTTTTTTTTCTTTCTATTTTGCTTTATACATTATCCCTTAAAAAGAGAAGTGTTCTTTCTGACATGTTTACAGAAATTAGTCTTTTAGACATTATATATTCAGACGTAATGTTACGTTTATGCTCTGTAATTCAACTCCGTTATGGGAAGAATTTATATTGGTTTATAATTCGCACAAAGGGGGGGAAATAGATTGTAAATAATGTGCCATTGTTATTTTATGTTTATTAGACTTTAAAAAAAATAATAATAATAATGTGACCTTAATAACACTGAATCCTGAATGTAACAGGGTTGACACAAATCAAGTTTGATGTTTTTTATTTAATTTTATTTAATAAAGTATAATTTATGGTGATATTTTATGTATATACTATTAGATTACTATTAATTGTATACTATTACATATTTTTATCATAATTATTGTTTAAGTTGTAGTATTTTTTATGTGGTTTTGTCATTTTTTATTAATTTAGTAATTTTAGTACACTGTAAAAATTGTTTCTTGTTTCCGCCACTGAATAATAAATAAATAATAATAATTGCGACTTTTTATCTCACAATTCTGACTTTTTTTCTCAGAATTGCGATATATCAAGTCAGAATTGTGACTTTTTTTCTCAGAATTGCGAGATATGAAGTCAGAATTGTGAGAAATAAAGTCGCAATTCTGAGAAATAAAGTTTCTCAAAATAAAGTAACACGCAATTGCAAGTTTATATCTTGCAATTCTGACTTTATAACACGCAATTGCGACTTTATTTCACGCAGTTCTGACTTTGTATCTCGCAATTCTGACTTTATAACTCGCAATTCTGACTTTATAACAAGCAATTCTGAGAAATAAAGTCAGAATTGCGAGATGTAAACTCGCAAATGTGAGATAAAAAGTCGCAATTATCTTTTAAAATGTTTTATTTTGTGGCGGAAACAAGCTTCCATAGTTTTTACACTGCTTTAACTCATCAAAATAAGTTAAGCAATTTCCAACTCATTGATTCAACTCATTTTCTTAAGTCAGTTTAATGTCATTTAAGTTGAAACAATTTAAACATCCAAGTTGATTTTACTTAAAAAATTAAGGCAGCAACTTTTTTTACTGCTCAACTTCAACTATTTTCAGTTAGTTGCCATGGCAACATTTATAATTATTTGATTACAGCATTATTTCAATTAAAGAAAATGATTTGTAATATTTTACTTTTAATTAACGATAACAAAACTGGTGATTTACTTATACAAAACCTAATGTGACAGGTTTGGAATAACATAGGGCTTTAGGCTTTATGCTTTGAGTTAGTTATGATAAAAAATATTGATATTTTGCAAGGATGTACAATATGAATATGGTCTTTTTGAAAAAAAAAAAAAAATGTATGAAAACCAACCTAATTAAATTGCTAGATGTAAACATTTGGCACAAATTAAAAGTTTCTGAATGTTTTTATCCAGCATTTATCCATCATCTATATTTGATTGGCATTAAATTGTAGAATATATTAATTTTATTGCAGGCTATAAGTGACATGGACTGAGATGTGAGTGCATTGTGAGTCCTGCTGCTTTTGAACATGGTAGCTAAGGCTTGAGTTTAAGAGTGAGCCTGTGAATAATGCTATAAAGAAGAGATATAGGAGTAAAGGAGGGAGTCACTTTCATTTTGTCTTCACATTTAGATGTTTTCTGTGATGAATTCAGCAGTCAACTTCCCAGTAGACTGTGCTTTCTGCTACTTTCCACATAAAGTACACACAAATAGTACAGAGTAATTGGTATAAGGCGTTCTATGATGAAAACCTCTTCACTTATGATTTCAACGAGGGCCAATATTCATATTATTCACAAACGTTTTGAAATGCTGCAGTGTAATTATACAGAGCTTTGGTGCAGTGCTTCATTCATTAAGTCTGAAAAATGAATCAGCAACTTTTATGTGTCCGTGTCAATTTTATCAAAATTGAGGGGCGAAAAAAAAAATCCATCAGCAATTTTTTTTAATAGCACTGAATTCCAAGGCTACTATTTCAACAGCGTGCAGAGATGGCCATTGATTTCATTAGGAGAACATGGGGAGTGGATTATTGGATGATAACTGCTTCACAGTAAGTCAACAACAGATCAATACAAAATGGCATTATACCTTGTTTGTTCATGTTCATGAGCGCAGCGCAGATGCTCGGCAGAAACAGAAGAAGCTTGGGGTTTGTTTCCACTGGGCCTTTCACAGGGCAGAAACAAAGATTAAACATTGCTATGTTGGTCATGGTGGGTTGAATATGGACAATAGTGGGTGTTTATTATGTGTAAAACTGATCTGGGACAAATCCCTCCAAAACCCAAAAGAAATGAACATTGTTTTTAGGACTATTAATTGTTTTTTTTTTTTTTGCATTGCAACATTTTTGACCATTGAGCCACACAAGTCAAAATGTGAACATTTTATAAAAAATTACAGTAAAAAAGTACAGTAAAAAAGTATGAAATATTTTACAAAATAACATATAGCATCATTACTCCAGTCTTCAGTCACATGATCCTCCAGAAATCATTCTGATACGATGATTTGCTGCTCAAGAAATATTTTTATTATGTTGAAAACGGTTGTACAGCTAAATAATATATAATTTATCACTAAATATGATTCAAATATTAAAATATAAAATTAATAAATTAAAAGAACTTTAATTCTAGAATAATTAATACATCAGTGTAGTGTTTGCAGGACTTTAAACTGTTTTAAATAATAAAAAAAGCATTATTATATTAATATTTTAATTAAGAAAATTCTATTATATATACACATTTATATATAGTATTTTTCTTTAAATGGTAATCAGATTTTAAATGGAGAAAAAACATTATCATTAAAAGCTATGGTTCTAAAAATAGGCTTTTATTAGATTTTTTTCAAGCAAATTATAATTCCTGTCTTTCTATTTGTCCCTTTTGATTTCAAGGTGAAATGTGACCTGGATATGTTTGCACGAGACTCACTTAACTAGCTGTTTTAGTCTTTGAAGATGTGAATGTGCCAGCTTGTAAAAGACATGTTCTTCACTAGGATAAAAATGATTTTTTTACTGTATACTAAAGTTCATGATTTATTTATAAACTCCAATTCATATTACAAAGTAGCAGATTTGTGTACCACACAAGAAGGAAAACTACTTCTATTGAATTGTATAAATAATAGATCAGTGTTTGTTTCAAACATAGCAGAAGAAAAATGACACAACATAAGATGAATGATAGCATTGTGCAGACAGTACAAATATATAATGTATTCTGTTGGGATATGTTGCCTCAGCGTTTATGTACAACATTTGTTTTTGGCTTCTGTTAAGAAAACATGTTTAACTTAACATATTCTCTTCACATATGTAAGTATACATATTATGTAAAGAATAATATACTGTAAGTATGCAGTAGAACAGTAACAGTAGTGAGAAATCACAACATTCTTCACAAAGATGTTATAATTATTCAAACATTTACACTTACATATGACACTACCATAATACTTTGATATATACCATAGTAATGAATAATTCCCATATTTGTGTACTGTATTTACATGCTACTCTAAAGAATACCATGGTATTACCATAGTACATATCCATTGTATCATGTTATTCCAACCCGATCTCACGATTTTTCGAGGTGGCTAATTCGTACGAATTCATATGACCTCACTCGTACGATTTTTGCTAAATCATATTTTACGAGTTGTACATATTTTAATTCGGATGAATTCGTACGAATGACCTACCCCTGACCCCGCCCCTAAACCTAGCCATCACTGGAGTTTAGACAAATCGTACCAATTTCAACAAGTGAGTTTCGTACGAATTTGAACGAGTGAGTTCATACGAATTTGAACGAGTGAGTTTGTACGAATTTGAACAAGTGAGTTTGTACGAATTTGAACAAGTGAGTTCGTACCAATTTGTATAAATTGGTCGTGAGATAGCGCTGGTCAGCCTTTGACCTGAACTCCTCACATTCCCAACATCAGTGGACCAGTTTAATTAACAGACATGCTGGTTGTGATGTCACAAAATGGTGAAGGCTTAGCTCATGAATATTAGATAATGCAATAATTTAACATAAATTGATCCTGATCTATGCTTCCAATTGAGATGATTTCACAAAGTTCAAGTAAAAAACTAGATATGTCCACACGGTAAACGAAACCCATGAATGCACCTCCACCCGTGTGCCCCATGTACTGTAATGGTGCATTCCATTTTAAATTAGAAGTTCCTGCTAGCAACCTGAAGGTACGAAAACATGGGGGCACCTCTCTCAAAGGTCTTAAGCCATTCATAAAAGGCCTTTTCTCTTTAGGAGCCATAAAGTCTGGTTTGAACACTGGGGGCTGAGTGACATGTTAATCAGGGGATCAACAGACCCCAGCAGTCGTGGTCCAGAGGTGGAGGTGCACTTAGGCCTAATCCCCTTGTGTCCTACAGAGGTCTGGAAGGAGCCTCAGCAACTGTACATGTCCAGCTTAGCGAGGGGTAAGATCTGAAACTTTTCAAACCTTGTCATTCTCAACTAGTTTTGTTTCAGGACCAGGAACATTTTGCATTGCATGCTTAATAGTTAGTTAGATTTGTACATTTTCTGAAGAACACAGTGATAAGATGTTCAAGGTGTTGCATTTATCCTACAGCGACTTAACTTGCTAGTCACGACAGTTCCCCGAAACCATAGTAATATTGTCGCATATCCGCCGTTTGAACCGGGTTGGTTCAACAACGTAGAACTGACATTAATGACACTATACAAATGGAGGAGTAGTAACTTATACCATTTAATGGGTTTTAAGTGCGAATTGTTGTCCAACTATTGTATGTAAATAAGGAACATGACATCTAAAGACTTTGCTATTTTGTTCTTTATTGATTGCTTTATTCTCAGATGCTTTATTCAATCGTGGGTTCTTTCTTATGTCTTACAGTATTCCTGGGTTCTAGAACAAATTCGCACATGTGCACTCTTCAAAAACTGTGCTTTTATTCTCTAAACAAACTGAATGATGTAGAATACAATTTGTACATGGAATAAAATATTTAAATGTAATGTATGCTAACTTGCTTAATATGCTTAAAAGGGATTAAAATTCTTTCCTTAATTACTCACCCTCGTGTCGTGCCAAACCTGTAAAACATTCGTTCCTCTTCAGAACATGAATGAAAGTCTTATTGATGAAATCTGAGAGCTTTCTGTCCCTCCATTGACAGCTACGCCACTACCACTATGACACTTCAAAAAGTTCACACATCAGTCATGGTAAATGGAAGCTCAAGCATTTTCACTTGACACACTTCTCGTGTTACGCAGCACGTTTGAGATTCTGCAAGAACCAATGAGGTTCATTCTAGTGTTACGCAGCACGTTTGAGCTTCTGCAAGAACCAATGAGGTTCATTCTAGTGTTACGCAGCACGTTTGAGCTTCTGCAAGAACCAATGAGGTTCATTCTAGTGTTACGCAGCACGTTTGAGCTTCTGCAAGAACCAATGAGGTTCATTCTTGTGTTACGCAGCACGTTTGAGCTTCTGCAAGAACCAATGAGGTTCATTCTCGTGTTACGCAGCACGTTTGAGCTTCTGCAAGAACCAATGAGATTCATTCTTGTGTTACGCAGCACGTTTGAGCTTCTGCAAGAACCAATGAGGTTCATTCTCGTGTTACGCAGCACGTTTGAGCTTCAGCAAGAACCAATGAGATTCATTCTCGTGTTACGCAGCACGTTTGAGCTTCAGCAAGAACCAATGAGATTCATTCTCGTGTTACGCAGCACGTTTGAGCTTCTGCAAGAACCAATGAGATTCATTCTTGTGTTACGCAGCACGTTTGAGCTTCTGCAAGAACCAATGAGGTTCATTCTCGTGTTACGCAGCACGTTTGAGCTTCAGCAAGAACCAATGAGATTCATTCTCGTGTTACGCAGCACGTTTGAGCTTCAGCAAGAACCAATGAGATTCATTCTCGTGTTACGCAGCACGTTTGAGCTTCTGTAGGAACCAATGAGGTTCATTCTCGTGTTACGCAGCACGTTTGAGCTTCAGCAAGAACCAATGAGATTCATTCTCGTGTTACGCAGCACGTTTGAGCTTCTGTAGGAACCAATGAGGTTCATTCTCGTGTTACGCAGCACGTTTGAGCTTCTGCAAGAACCAATGAGGTTCATTCTCGTGTTACGCAGCACGTTTGAGCTTCAGCAAGAACCAGTGAGGTTCATTCTTGTGTTACGCATCACGTTTGAGCTTCAGCAAGAACCAATGAGATTCATTCTCGTGTTACGCAGCACGTTTGAGCTTCTGCAAGAACCAATGAGATTCATTCTTGTGTTACGCAGCACGTTTGAGCTTCTGCAAGAACCAATGAGGTTCATTCTCGTGTTACGCAGCACGTTTGAGCTTCAGCAAGAACCAATGAGATTCATTCTCGTGTTACGCAGCACGTTTGAGCTTCAGCAAGAACCAATGAGATTCATTCTCGTGTTACGCAGCACGTTTGAGCTTCTGTAGGAACCAATGAGGTTCATTCTCGTGTTACGCAGCACGTTTGAGCTTCAGCAAGAACCAATGAGATTCATTCTCGTGTTACGCAGCACGTTTGAGCTTCTGTAGGAACCAATGAGGTTCATTCTCGTGTTACGCAGCACGTTTGAGCTTCAGCAAGAACCAATGAGGTTCATTCTCGTGTTACGCAGCACGTTTGAGCTTCAGCAAGAACCAATGAGGTTCATTCTTGTGTTACGCATCACGTTTGAGCTTCATCAAGAACCAATGAGGTTCATTCTCATGTTACGCAGCACGTTTGAGCTTCATCAAGAACCAATGAGGTTCATTCTCATGTTACGCAGCACGTTTGAGCTTCATCAAGAACCAATGAGGTTCATTATCATGTTACGCATCACGTTTGAGCTTCATCAAGAACCAATGAGCTTCATTCTCATGTTACGCAGCACGTTTGAGCTTCATCAAGAACCAATGAGATTCATTATCATGTTACGCATCACGTTTGAGTTTCAGCAAGAACCAATGAGGTTCATTCTCGTGTTACGCAGCACGTTTGAGCTTCATCAAGAACCAATGAGGTTCATTCTCATGTTACGCAGCACGTTTGAGCTTCATCAAGAACCAATGAGATTCATTATCATGTTACGCATCACGTTTGAGCTTCATCAAGAACCAATGAGGTTCATTCTCGTGTTACGCAGCACGTTTGAGCTTCTGCAAGAACCAATGAGATTCATTCTTGTGTTACGCAGCACGTTTGAGCTTCTGCAAGAACCAATGAGGTTCATTCTCATGTTACGCAGCACGTTTGAGCTTCAGCAAGAACCAATGAGATTCATTCTCGTGTTACGCAGCACGTTTGAGCTTCAGCAAGAACCAATGAGATTCATTCTCGTGTTACGCAGCACGTTTGAGCTTCTGTAGGAACCAATGAGATTCATTCTCGTGTTACGCAGCACGTTTGAGCTTCTGCAAGAACCAATGAGATTCATTCTCGTGTTACGCAGCACGTTTGAGCTTCTGTAGGAACCAATGAGGTTCATTCTCGTGTTACGCAGCACGTTTGAGCTTCAGCAAGAACCAATGAGATTCATTCTCGTGTTACACAGCACGTTTGAGCTTCATCAAGAACCAATGAGGTTCATTATCATGTTACGCAGAGCGTTTGAGCTTCATCAAGAACCAATGAGGTTCATTCTCATGTTACGCAGCACGTTTGAGCTTCATCAAGAACCAATGAGATTCATTATCATGTTACGCATCACGTTTGAGCTTCATCAAGAACCAATGAGGTTCATTCTCATGTTACGCAGCACGTTTGAGCTTCATCAAGAACCAATGAGGTTCATTATCATGTTACGCAGAGCGTTTGAGCTTCATCAAGAACCAATGAGGTTCATTCTCGTGTTACGCAGAGCGTTTGAGCTTCAGCAAGAACCAATGAGGTTCATTCTCGTGTTACGCAGCACGTTTGAGCTTCAGCAAGAACCAATGAGATTCATTCTTGTGTTACGCAGCACGTTTGAGCTTCTGCAAGAACCAATGAGGTTCATTCTCGTGTTACGCAGCACGTTTGAGCTTCAGCAAGAACCAATGAGATTCATTCTCGTGTTACGCAGCACGTTTGAGCTTCAGCAAGAACCAATGAGATTCATTCTCGTGTTACGCAGCACGTTTGAGCTTCTGTAGGAACCAATGAGGTTCATTCTCGTGTTACGCAGCACGTTTGAGCTTCAGCAAGAACCAATGAGATTCATTCTCGTGTTACGCAGCACGTTTGAGCTTCAGCAAGAACCAATGAGATTCATTCTCGTGTTACGCAGCACGTTTGAGCTTCTGTAGGAACCAATGAGGTTCATTCTTGTGTTACGCATCACGTTTGAGCTTCATCAAGAACCAATGAGGTTCATTCTCATGTTACGCAGCACGTTTGAGCTTCATCAAGAACCAATGAGGTTCATTATCATGTTACGCATCACGTTTGAGCTTCATCAAGAACCAATGAGGTTCATTCTCATGTTACGCATCACGTTTGAGTTTCAGCAAGAACCAATGAGATTCATTCTCGTGTTACGCAGCACGTTTGAGCTTCATCAAGAACCAATGAGGTTCATTAGCATGTTACGCAGAGCGTTTGAGCTTCATCAAGAACCAATGAGGTTCATTCTCGTGTTACGCAGAGCGTTTGAGCTTCAGCAAGAACCAATGAGGTTCATTCTCGTGTTACGCAGCACGTTTGAGCTTCAGCAAGAACCAATGAGGTTCATTCTCATGTTACGCATCACGTTTGAGTTTCAGCAAGAACCAATGAGATTCATTCTCGTGTTACGCAGCACGTTTGAGCTTCATCAAGAACCAATGAGGTTCATTCTCATGTTACGCAGCACGTTTGAGCTTCATCAAGAACCAATGAGGTTCATTATCATGTTACGCAGAGCGTTTGAGCTTCATCAAGAACCAATGAGGTTCATTCTCGTGTTACGCAGAGCGTTTGAGCTTCAGCAAGAACCAATGAGATTCATTCTTGTGTTACGCAGCACGTTTGAGCTTCTGCAAGAACCAATGAGGTTCATTCTTGTGTTACGCAGCACGTTTGAGCTTCAGCAAGAACCAATGAGGTTAATTCTCGTGTTACGCAGCACGTTTGAGCTTCTGCAAGAACCAATGAGGTTCATTCTTGTGTTACGCAGCACGTTTGAGCTTCATCAAGAACCAATGAGGTTCATTATCATGTTACGCATCACGTTTGAGCTTCAGCAAGAACCAATGAGGTTCATTATCATGTTACGCATCACGTTTGAGCTTCAGCAAGAACCAATGAGGTTCATTCTCGTGTTACGCAGCACGTTTGAGCTTCAGCAAGAACCAATGAGGTTCATTCTCGTGCTACGCACCACGTTTGAGCTTCAGCAAGAACCAATGAGGTTCATTATCATATTACGCAGAGCGTTTGAGCTTCATCAAGAACCAATGAGGATCATTCTCGAGTTACGCAGCACGTTTGAGCTTCATCAAGAAACAATGAGATTCATTCTCGTGTTACGCATCACGTTTGAGCTTCAGCAAGAACCAATGAGGTTCATTCTCGTGTTACGCAGCACGTTTGAGCTTCATCAAGAACCAATGAGGTTCATTCTCGTGTTATGCATCACGTTTGAGCTTCAGCAAGAACCAATGAGGTTCATTCTCGTGTTACGCACCACGTTTGAGCTTCAGCAAGAACCAATGAGGTTCATTATCATATTACGCAGAGCGTTTGAGCTTCATCAAGAACCAATGAGGATCATTCTCGAGTTACGCAGCACGTTTGAGCTTCAGCAAGAACCAATGAGGTTCATTCTCGTGCTACACACCACGTTTGAGCTTCAGCAAGAACCAATGAGGTTCATTATCATATTACGCAGAGCGTTTGAGCTTCATCAAGAAACAATGAGGTTCATTCTCGAGTTACGCAGCACGATTGAGCTTCAGCAAGAAGTTTGTTTTCCACGTCATATACAAGAAACTATGCTTCAAACCACAATTCGAAAGCTGTTGTTCCAACCACACAACTTTGCGATGTTGTTTGCGAATATTCATTGTAACTATGGTTTTGGGAAACACTGATCATAATCATTAAACATTGGCTAGCTATTTTATGGTAGATCTCAGCTTAATTTAGCAAATTGTGCAACAGAGTAGCCATACTATAGCTACCTTTTTGAGGGTCGTGGAGTACATGAGAAATAGTATCACTGAGCATAACGGGTTATCTTTGAATTTGTTACCTCGCACCGTGCCGCTCCAATTTGATGTATAGGCACTGGGTTACCTTGTACATCATCAAATCAGTAATGCGTAGATAGTTTT
This sequence comes from Squalius cephalus, assembly GCF_949319135.1. Lineage (NCBI taxonomy): Eukaryota > Metazoa > Chordata > Actinopteri > Cypriniformes > Leuciscidae > Squalius > Squalius cephalus. Next base: position 7,830,454 of record NC_137134.1, read on the forward strand.
CGAAACACACATTGTCGCTAAAGTTGTAGCACAGTAGTAACATGTTGACTCTGCCAGATGACTCTCTAATCCACCATTTAACATGCTGTGTATTCATTTAACTGAACTGAACAGCTGTCAGGTACTCTAACTTTCTGGCCTGAAATACTGACCTGCATTTCCCAATATGCATTTTAATTGAAGAATCCTTAACGGCAGCTGTGAAGAAATTGTGAATATGACTCAAACGTGTTTTGGGCTAACATGTCCTTTTAGCGGGTAATTTCGCACAATGGTTGTTTTTACCAGGGTCTGTACAATTCCCATCAGAAGGAGTGGACTTCAAAGATGTATTTGTTGAGTTTAGCGTCACCTCTGGTTTCTCAGCCTGTTCTCAATCTGTTAATCTCTCTACTCCCATCTTCATTAGCGGCTTCACAGGTAGCTGGCTAATTATCTGTGCGGGACAACACGTTCATTACTGTTACATTGGTAGGCCCGATGTGTCGTGGGAGGGTACATGCAGTGTTGAATGAACAGCTTAAGGTTTTCCCCGACATGTTAAACAGTGAGTCAACCCGAATCAAATATGTAGGCAGCTTATGAGTTGCATCCTTGTAGCCGAATGCTAATTTTGCATTAACTAAATTCATGTCTGCCTCTGGAGGGCATCTCTTGGCAGGCTGGAGTAGGGGAAGGAATAGGGAAAGTTATTTTGAATCCAAATTTCAGAGTTCATGTATTGGGGCATATGATAACAGATTGCTATTGAGTTGAGAATTGCAAATGAAACTGATTCATACCCTGCTGACAAAACTGATTAAACTAGCCTAAGGTGGTTTGATAGCACAGAGCTGGTCAGACTAGTGTAGTTTGATGGTTTTAGTGAGGTTTTGGGTATATAGACAAACTTTTTTAAAACAAATTTGAGAATGGTGGGGAAAGTTGTGCCATTTTACTGCTACAAGCCCAACATGTATAAGCGATAATTGTTAATGTTAAAAGCACTGTACTAGAGATAAAATGCAAAAATAAATGCTGCCAAATACACCACTGCTAATTAGTTACCTGAGCCGTTGGCATATCTTACCCCAAAGCTCTATTTATTGGCAAAAATGCATGTTTACAACGTTAAACTCATTTAACAGCATTTGTGGCTTTCAAAAAACAATTATTGTCCCTCTTTTTCCCTCTTTATCACTTACGATAGTGGTAAATGGGGCTAATTTTTTAAGGATTTAAAAGAAAAATGTGAAGATTATAATTTGTCTGTTAAAACGTGTAAAGCTGTTTTCATAATTTTTATGGCCGTTTCATGGAAATGAAGTTGTAAAATTGGATATAGCTTTACACAGATAAGGTAAGATAAAGCAAAATATAAAGTAAGATATTTTCAGGCTAAAATTGCGTTAAAGGAGAACTCCGGTCAATTTTAACATTGAGCTCATTTTTTTGTCAATTTGGAGTGCTGTCATTACAGAGAACAACGACAAAAATCTGTGTTGCCTACGTCGTGTTATCCTCTTTTTAAAATTTGCACCCTGTTGACTTCAATGGGGCAATATTTAAACCTGCTTTTAGCCTCTTAACATCCTTGATGTGTCATTACAAGTGCACAGGTCATGTGAGTGATTCCTTCAGAGTGAACGAGGGTGAATCTGACTGCAGTAGATGTGAAAGATATGAATAAAAATGATGTTATTTAAGCCAGCGCAGATACCTGTATTTACATCCTGTTTTCAGTTGAAGTCCAAAGTAGTCGATTGCCGAGTTCACGCGCGTGATCATAGGTAACTAAACCTATGCGCGTGAACTCGACAATCGACAACTATGGACTTCAACCGAAAACAGGATGTAAATACAGGTATTTGCACTGGCTGAATTAACATCATTTTTATTCATATCTTTCACATCTACTGCAGTCAGATTCACTCGTGTTCACTCTGAAGGAATCACTCACATGACCTGTGCACTTGTAATGACACATCAAGAATGTTAAGAGGCTAAAAGGTTTAAATATTGCCCCATTGAAGTCAACAGGGTGCACATTTTAAAAAGAGGATAACACGGTGTAGGCAACACCGATTTTTGTCGTTGTTCTCTGTACTGACAGCACTCCAAATTGACAAAAAAATGAGCTCAATGTTAAAATCGACCGGAGTTCTCCTTTAACATCCATATCGTTTAATTTGTTGTGCCTATTGCTACTATTGAAAAAGTGAGTATTTTTAAATCTATGAATTGGCACCATTCACTTCCATTCTAAGTGTCTCATTGTTACCCAGATAAGTCTAAATAATTATATATATATATTTTTTTTTTTTTTTTTTTTTTTTTTTCTTGGTAATCAACATTATGCCACAAATGCTGTCGATTGAGCCTAACCTGCATTACATCTGAAATACTCCTTTAAAGTCGGCATGAAACAGTTGTGATTGTCTTTTCTTCCCTATTATGATGTATATCCGAGTGAAACGGCTTCTGGAACAAGAACAAATGTAGGGTGGGCTTGATTTCATCCACTGGAAATTGATTGGTTGATTGGATATGGTTGTGGTTTGCTATTGGTGGATCTGATGTGATTGACAGGTTGCCCTGCCCTCGTCATCATAGAAGAGAAGAGATGAGCTACAAGATGAAGGGGAAGTTATTCTGATTCAAGATTATGAAGACCATGAATTTAAAATAATAATATGGATGGATAAATCATTTTTAATAAATACTGCAATATTCCATAAAGAAAAACATAACAATTGCCTATTTTGATTTCATTGTGACTCGGAATAGCACATCGTACCCCACTCATCTCTATAGTGAGCTATTTAAACTGGCTTTAATTTAGACTGCACTACACAGACAATTACACTAACACTTTTCCCTGTGTGTTGTCAGCAGATTATTAATGCAGAGTTTCTCTCTCCTTCTCCCGGCTCACAGCATGTCTTTGCTGGACTGGAAAGGCCTTTAGCGTGAAACTGTCTCATGCTTGAACACTTCACTTTGCCTCTCAAGTGCCTGGGAATTGCACTAATTTTTTCTTTTATTATTGTGAAGGTGCCTTCTTCATTTGACAATCAGTTGTGGGTGAAATTAGCCTTGTCATTTCCATGCCTATGCCCCTCCATTTCTGTCGCTCTCATTGTTTTGTCAGAGCTGCCGACAACTGAATCTGCTAACAGTGATTTATATTTTCCTCCCTTGAATTATGGTTTCTGAATGTTCAAGTGAGCTGCACACGTTCACTCTCAATGCTTTAGTTTATATAAACTGTCAACAATTTCAAATGCATCTCAGTTGTAGAGAATACTTCATGAATATTTGCTTTTATTGATGCTTATCATCACATTTAGTTCCAATATGTACACTGAATATGCATTTTCTTTCACATTTGTATATTAAGTAAACTTATATATATATATATATATATATATGATCAATAAGTTATGACAACATATGCTTGTACATTGCTTTTACTCATCAAAATATGTTAAGCAGTTTTCAACTTTTTTTTATAATTTATACAAGATTCATCCCATTTAAGTCAGTTTAATGCAATTTAAGTTGAAATGACTTAAACATCCAATTTGATTGTACTTAAAAATTTAAGGCCTGAAATGTTAGGGCCTTTATAATTTAAGGCCTTTAAAACTGAACTATGAACTATTGCGATACGTATAACAACCAGGGTTATAAAACGTTGCCAGATTCACGTTCATCTGTTTTAGATAAAACTGAACGGTTTTGGACGTTTCACTTTGAAAGTGTCGTGAAACATGCAGGACGCAACAGAATATATCTTTTTCTGAAGATATGATCAATGAGTTATGACAACATATGTTTTTTAAATGGCTTTACTTCATCAAATTAAGTTAAGCAATTTCAACTTTTTTTGGTAAGTTACACAAGATTCAAGATTTTTAAGTCAGTTTAATGTAATTTAAGTTGAATGACTTAAATAGCCAAGTTGATTGTACCTAAAAATTTAAGGCCTGAACTTTTAGGGCTTAAAAAAATTTGAACTTAAGTTATGACAACATATATTTTTAAATTGTTTTAACTCATCAAATTAAGTTAAAGGGATAGTTCACCCAAAAATGAAAATTCTGTCATCATTTACTCTCCCTCAAGTTATTCCAAACCTGTATGATTTCCTTTCTTCTGTTAAACACAAAAGAAGATATTTTAAAGAAGGTTGGTAATTAAACAGGTACTGGTCCCCATTGACATCCATAGTATTTATTTATTTTTTCTACTATGGAAGTCAATGGGGTCCATCAGTCGTTTGGTTACCGACTTTCTTCAAAATATCTTCTTTTGTGTTCAGCAGAAGAAAGAAAGGTTTGGAATAACTTGAGGGAGAGTAAATGATGACAGAATATACATTTTTGGGTGAACTATCCCTTTAAGCAATTTCAACTTTTTTTTTATAAGTTACACAAGATTTTTAAGTCAGTTTAATGTAATTTAAGTTGAAATGACTTAAACATAAAAGTTGATTGGACTTAAAAATTGAAGGCCTTTAAAACTGAACTATGAACTATCGCGATACGTACAACAACCAGTGTTATAAAACGTTGCCAGATTCACGTTCATCTGTTTTGGATAAAACCAAACGGTTTTGGGCGTTTCACTTTGAAAGTGTCGTGAAACATGCAGTGGCGGAATACCATTGCGGAATACCATTGCAAGTGCTTGTAAGCACTTCGTCTTGGTGCAGTAATATCTTCACTGGAGGGAGCGGGGGCCGGTGAGAGGATTTTTCACGAGTGAAGATATTACTCCGCCAAGACGAAGTGCTTACAAGCACTTGCAATGGTATTCCGCCATACAATATAGTTATCCATTTTACACGCTTAGAAAAGCGCAACGTTTTGTTTTGTGTCACCGTCCTAGGTCGAGTTACACTACGCGAGTAACTGTATTTAAATAGGGAAAACGTGGAGGTGTTTGGTTGTTTCTCTGCTTGGCCCATATTGAATGAACTGGGCTTTCAAAGTGTCACCGCGCGCCTGAGCGATTAAGTGCACGCACTGAGACGAGAGAGGTATGTATCAACTCGTCTTAGTTAAGGGAAAAACATAGTTTAATATGAAAACACGGTGGAGTATTCCTTTAATGTAATTTAAGTTGAAATGACTTAAACATCAAAGTTGATTGTACTTAAAGATGTAAGGTAGCAATTTCTTCTTTTTTTTTTTTTTTGGCACGTTTTTTCCCCAATATTTTTCCAGAGGAATAGTCTGTGATTTACGACGAAATATATATATAAGAATGTATAGTTGGCCTCGGTGTCCCCTAGCTCCAAGCCTTGGTGGGGAGTTTGCTGGTTCTTGAAGTTGATCTGACACAGAATGGGGGGCTGAAAGCACTCTGGGTGTTGTACGAGTGCTGATGTGTGTTGTGAGGTGAACACACTCTGCTAACAGACACAGCGCCAGAGGAAAGCTCTATTTTTGGTCTCAGATATAGATAAGTTTGGCAGCTCTTTTCACTGCCTCTCAAAGAGCTACAGGTCAGCCAGCAACGAACCTTAAACGAGTAAAAGAGCGAGTTGTAATCTGGAGCCGGCTAACCCTGCCATCCCCGAGACAGCCCGACATCTGCCTACTGGTGCGGGAACTGAAAAATGGGGAAAATGGAAATATGGATTTTGCAGTGCAGAACAGAATAGCATAGAGAGGATTTTGAAGAAACGCTGTCATGCAAAAAGTTTATTCAGTGATATGAAAGATAGGATTAGCAAAAACGTATTATGTCTGGATTTGTTCAAATAGGTACTTAGGTTTCTTAACACTCTGCGTGGATACATCAATTGTATTTATCTTATGCTGCATTATGCTTAATAGATGTATTGATCTGCCAATGTTAGTCTCTGCTGTACTGAAGGAATCAATGGGAGGTAGACCCTTTCTGTGTGCCAAATCTTTTAATGCTGCATTAAATGAGGCAAATATTAGATTTGAAATGTATGCTTTTCTCTGAGGAGGCAAGAGAGGAAATCCCTTCTCAAGAAAATACAATAAAGTATTTGAAAAATCTTGCAATGGAAGTGAATGGACTCTGTTTCAATTGTACAGCCAAAAGACGTAGTTAACTTGATTATAATTTGAAACTAAATGGTTATTAAAACCCTAAAGCAGCAACAAAAAAATGTGTTTTAAACATAAGCAAATAATTTACAAGTTTTAACATAATAATGAATAAAGCAGCCCCTCTTTAAATAAAGTTAAAGCCGTAACTTACTTCCTTTAAGTGCTTAAATTATAAAAGATTATAAGCTTCACATTTCTGCTTTTAAATCCTCTAAAACATTTGCCATGACTTACTTCCATTGTACTGTAAGAGCCTCGTAGTAACCTCCATTCGTTCATTCGTTCGTTCTTTCATACATTCATTCATTCATGAATTAAGTACAACAAATGCTACCATGATGTGAATGTAATTTTATAATTTTACAAATCGCTATTGAGATAATATATCATTAATTTTATTTTTTATTCTTTGCATTACAGTGATGATACTATTGGGGGAAAATGTGTATGATTGACATTAGAAATTTGTTTCTGCCACGAAAAAATAAATAAAATCTTTTTATCTCACAATTCTGACTTTTTCTCGCAATTGCGTGTTTATATATATATATCGCATTAATACATTTTTCTTGCAATTGTGAGTTTCTATCTCGCAATTCTGACATTTTCTCTCAATTGCGAGTTTATACCTCACAATTCTGACTTTTTTATCGCAATTGCGAATTTATATCTCGCAATTCTGACAACTTTTCTCGCAATAACGAATTTATATCTCCAAATAATTACTTTTTCTCGTAATTGCGAATTTATATCTTGCAATTCTGACTACTTTTCTTGCAATAGCGAATTTATATCTCCAAATAATTACTTTTTCTCGTAATTGTGAGTTTATATCACAATTCTGACATTTTCTTACAATTGCGAGTTTCTATCATACAATTCTGACCTTTCTACAAATAAAATTTGACATTTTATTTTACAGTACGTGTAGTGTACTTACCCAAGAAAGTACTGGTAATGTAAGATAACTACATGGGTTAAGGCGTACAGGCGGAACAGGGCTGCAAAATAAAGTGCTGTCGACTTTTGTTTATCGCAATTGTGAGTTTACATCTCGCAATTCTGACTTTTTTTCTCGGAATTGTGAGTTAATATCTCGCAATATATCTCAAGTTTATATATCACAAATTCTGACTTTATAACATGCAATTGCGAGCTCATGTCACACAATTCTGAGAAAAAAAGCGAGAATTGCGAGAAATTCTCAAATTCACAATTGCGAGAAACAAAAGTCAGAATTGTGAGTTTTTTTATTTATTTATTTTTATTCAGTGGCGGAAACAAGCTTCCATACAAAACAGGCATTATTTAGTATATTTTATATTTAAGTATATTTTGCTTTGATTATATGGTTTCCTATAGCTTTCAAGAGATTCAACCATTTAGCGTTTATTAATATACTCTTTTTTTTTTTTTTTTTTGCAATGAACATTATGTCAAAAATGCTGTTGATTTGAACTTTACCTGAATTGGAAATTAACTTGGGATATTCCTTTAAGGACATTAAAGTGTGTCATGACACTAGCAACGCAAAAAAACACACCTGAACTGAATGACGAAATCAAATCTGTAACCATGACAACAAACTAGTGGCGGGAAAAAGTGCAAACTGAGTGAAACTGACAGTTGGTAATTGAGGTGAAATACTTAACTTGACATACTATATATATATATATATAAAAAACATTAGGTTTGATTTTGAATGAAGCATATACTGATAAACACGGAGACCTCTTCTAAGTGTGAAACAGTAAATGAAATGAAACACAAGTTTCTGTTTAATAATATCTACTGTATGTTGTGTGAGTGGGAGTTTTGGATAGCGTGAGCATTCATCAACATTTGCATTCATCAACATTTGCTGTTTAAGTTAACAACATACTGCACGTTTTTCATTAAGAATGGATTCTAAATCTAAATGAAACGCACAGATGGAGTAAATCGTGCATGTGCCATCATTCGTCTTTGTCATGCATTCACACCATTAAAATCTCAATAAAGCTTATGGCCTGTCGGTGTGTGCAGGCGCTCCTCGGCCAAAGAGCATGTCTAATCCCGCGCAACCTCTCCGTCACGTTTGGATTTTGTTTAAGCCAGGCTTGATGAAGTGCTTAGCAAGTTGCACAATAGAAAAAACATCTTTAAAAAGCTGTCAGCTCAAACTTTCTGCTTTTTAAAGTCTACAAGAACTGGAAGAAAGTTTCCAAATGCCTCTCTAAGACTTGTACAAATGGGATAAGCACCCTTAATTCATAAACCCAGTTCCCCGTCTTAAGTTCTGTACGACGGGCTTTCACTCATGTGTCAATATATTCACATATCTCAGGTTTATGTCCTCTTTGTGAATTCTGTGCAGCTGTTTTTGTCTATATATCTACGCAAGCTACATTTTGAGTTTATAACCCCTTGGAGAGTGTCTTATCATGGTTCATTCATTCAGTGGACTATATATATATATTGGTGTCACGGTTGTGTGGTAATAAGCGCACAAAGAAGGTTAAAGTTCAAAACAGTGTTTCATAACATCCACTGGTAACTTCAAATCCAACAGAGAACAAAACAATATCATAGCCATAGATGAGACCCTACAAAGAAAAGGACAATGATGATAAACTACACACACCTGAACTGAATGACGAAATCAAATCTGTAACCATGACAACAAACTTGTGGCGGGAAATAGTGCAAACGGGTAAACAAAGTCCTAACTGAGTGAAACTGAGACAGTTGGTAATTGAGGTGAAATACTTAACTTGACATGCTATATATACACTATTTAAACTGCAATGTGCTAATTATTTTATAATTATTATGCATGCAGCTTTTATGAGCTTGTATTAATGAGAGCCCACATGGAATATTAGTACTTTTAAAAAATCATTAATCAAATCGCAGGACCATTTAAATGAATAAAGGCAAAAAAGGTGTTTAAGTATGGTGGGAAAATGTAAAAGAAATGATGAATAGTTACTGTGTCTAAAATATACGGGTATTTTTTTATGCTACAAGACATTTTTTACTAACTTATTAACTTAAAATTACATTTATTTTTTCATTTCATATATTTATGTGCGTATTCTATTGTTTTTACCCTTGTTCCAAAACTAAGACTTAAAAATCATATAAGAAATTAAAATATAAAGCCAACATTGTAAAAATAAGGTATTAGATTTAAAAACAATGATAATCTAAATAAAGATTTAACTAAATATAAATGTGTTAAAACTATATATATTCGAACGTGTTGTGAAATTTGCGTAGAGAATTGCAAAATAACAAATATATATATATATATATATATATATATATATATATATATATATATATATATATGTATATATATATATGTATATATATATATGTATATATATATATATATATATGTATATATATATATATATATATATGTGTGTGTGTGTGTGTGTTCTTTTGCAATTTATATACTTATTTTCTCTTTTTCATCTTCTCTCAACAACCTCGTTATTTCTCTTATAACTTACTTTCCTTCCTTTTTTCCTTCTTACTTATTATATCATTGATCATTACTATATATATATATATATATATATATATATATATATATATATAATGAACATTGTTCTACATATATATTAGGAAACATATAATAGAGATACACATACTCAACACAATTTTACACACACACTTCACATAATAACATGTACATCCTACTTTCTGTTTGATGAGTTTTGTGTTTATGGTATCGTCTAACTTTTTTGTCTTATGTTCTGCTTTAATAATAAAAATTAAAAAAAATATTTCGTCCTCACGCAAAATTACCAATAGTGTCGATTTCTATTGAAATGACTGAATTTCGCAACGAAAATTCGCCGAACAACGATGAATGTGATTATAAGCCTTAGGTAAGGATGTAGTATTGTACACACACCTTTATTCACCGTGTCATCAGCTCTTTTACATCAGTTCATTAATCAGAGATCTTCTTATGCAAAATAAAAGTCCCCACTGAACAAACAATGCTCCAGTTTCTCCCCTGTGAGAGAACTACTGATAAAGTTTTGCTACTTGCTTTCCATCTGCAAAAGCAGCGATAAGAGTGAAATTCTGATTATTCGTCTCAATAGACGCAACGCAGCTAAAGTGAAGCTAAAGTAGTGCCATACTTTTCATCGCAGATAAACCCAACAATCCATCAATGGGCGAGATAATGACAGCCGATGATTACAATAGCTTATACGTCTCCCCAAACTCCTGCAGGGTGTAACATGAAGAGAGGGATGCTGGGATTACCATAGGAAGGGGTAGAGAGCTGGAGAAAGAAAGGAGGGAGGGGGGGAGGCCAAAACAAAGAGGAATCTATCCATGATCCCCATCGTCAGACGCGTCCCCCGGGTTTTGGAGAAACGACTCTCCTGCGCTGTGAGAGGGAAACTCAGATTAAAATTCTTGGGATGTTAATGGGAGATGGCGGTGGTCTTAGGGCGGGAATGGAGATCCAAACAAGCTCAGGAGCAAAGATGTGTGTGCTGATACGTGAAGTCCAAAGGCACTCTCACTCTATAGCCCGCAGCTCTCTCGAGTCTTATGACTGAAAAACAGGGGGTCAATCCTCTGCGGTCACAGGGCTTTCTGGCAAAACACCCTGGCTAGAGTTGGAGAATTTGTCGAGTGGCTGAATGGACTTGTTTTTTGTGTGTCTTGTTATGATGTGTATGCTCAAAACATCAATTATTAAAACGGTCAGAATTTACCTGTATGTATTCCCAAATGGCCAATGAAAAGGAAAACTCATGTGGCATATTCTCTGAATCCATACAATCGCTTTGTCACCAACTCACTGAAATTTAAGTCATTAAATAATTGTATTTTATATTGTTATTGTGGTAAAGCCAAAATAAATAATTTAATTATAAAAAAAAAAAAAAAAAGTGAACACTAGATTTGAAGTAGCCATTCTTTGATGCATTTTAAAAACATATTGGTGTGTGCAGGCAGACAGATGAAGAGGTAGATTAATAAAGCAATAGGTAACACTTTATTTAACAGTGTCCTTGTTACATATGTTACATGTAATTACCATAGTAATAACACTAAATTATGCATAATTACATGTAACTAACCCTCAACTAAACACTAATCCTACACTAACCCTATAGTAAGTACATGTAGTTAATTAATATTACTCAGTACTTAAGTATATAATTACACTGTAACAATGACACCTTAAAATAAAGTGTAACCGTAATACACACCGTAAACGTAAACGTGACCAGACAACAAATAGAGGAAAAGGAGGAACTTAAGGACTGACACAATGAAAGGTAATTAATGATACACAGCTGAAACAAACAAACTCATATTGACGGTGACCATGGTAACAGTGGCAGGAAAATCTAACAAAGACATGTGACTAATGAAAACAAACTGAATGTCCATGAAAACTAAGGCCCCCGTCCACATGAAAATGGTATTTTCAAAACCGCAGCTTTTTCTATGCGGTTTGGCCGTTCGTCCACACGCAAACGCAGTATCCGGACACTGAAACCAAACTTTTTTGAAAACTCCTGCTTGGGATAAGATTTTTAGAAACTGTGTAGTCGTGTAGACGGTGAAACTGGAGATTTTAGCTTGTGACATCGGAGCCGGAACTGGTAATAACCTTTTTTCCAGGCTTCTGATTGGCCAACATGGCTTTACGGTTCGGGTTACATCGGCACTTGTTGGTTTGGAATGCTCTCGTCAGCTCTTTATAGCGTGTTTTTGTGGAAAAACTGAACATAACTGTAAACAAAAGTACAAATAATATACAAATATTGCAAGACAAATATTTCATAGCTGTATGATATGCTGTAAAATGTCAAATATTGACCTTTTGTTTTTGATATGACAAAGGTACAAATAAAATAAATAAATATTTAAAAATATATTATTTATTTTTATTATACATTTACAAAACCTAATTATGAATATGACGTTTTTTTATATAAGTTATATAAGGTTTTAGAAAGCTGTAAGATATGCTCTAAAATCCCAAATATTAACTTTTTTCTTTGTACATTACATTTCTCTGAAACTTTCTGTGGTCCCCATAGCGAACCCTGTTTTGAAAACCACTGTCTTACACAAACCTATTGTATTTCTTGAAAAGACTTGGATTACAGTGCATGAGTCACATGAACAACATTTGTCATATGGCCTTTTGATGAGTTATGGAGCTTGACACTGCACAATATTTGTTTTGTTTTGTTTTGTTTTGTTTTGTTTTGTTTTGTTTTTGCTTTGCTTTGCTTTGCTTTGCTTTGCTTTGCTTTGCTTTGCTTTGTTTTGTTTTGTTTTGTTTTGTTTTGTTTTGTTTTTGCTTTGTTTCGCTTAGCTTTTTTTCTGTTTCATTCAGTTTTGTTCTGTTTGGTTCTGTTTAGTTTTCTACGTGACTCATTTTGTCAACAATCTCTGGTGAAGACCATGAAGGGTTTCACTCTCCATTAGACCAGATGTGCATGTGACAAACAGAGCTTTGAACGTTTTTCATCATTCCCAGCTTGATATTCGCAGAACACTCATCCCGCTTTGAAAAATACCAAGTGTGTAGTTTGATCCATATAAAGGCCCTTTTATCTGTAGGCACACACATTGTCTTGGTTTAAGCCATAGTGATATCTATGTCATTTGTACAGCAAATAGCAAGGTTGTGAAGTAATTTGGCCCTCCGATAGTTCATGCGTGTGTGCTATAAGTATACAGACCCCCGCTCACGCAAAGGGTCGACAGCCGCAGAAAGGGCCCTGAGACATTGTCCAGAGCTTGACTGACTTGAACATGCTGCTCCAGACAGCACTTCACACTTCATAAAGACCAGAGAGGAAAGGTTTCCTCCTAAGAGGACCCTTTGTGTTCGTGTAACATAGTTCAAAGTGCTACATTGTGGAAAGCACTGGGTGGTCCTTGGTAACCTTGGCCTGAAAACACATCAAGACTCAACAATGCAACACAACATTATAATGAAGGGCCAATGAACACTCCATAATCACATACATTATATTATTAAAGGGGTGGTATAATGCCCTTTTCACAAGATGTAGAATAAGTCTCTGATGTCCCCAGAGTGTGTATGTGAAGATTTAGCTTAAAATACCCCGCAGATATTTTTATATAGCATGTTAAAGTTGTCACTTTTTGAGGGTGAGCAAAAACGCACCGTTTTGTGTCTGTTCCTTTAAATGCAAATGAGCTGCTGCTCCCGGCACAGGGGGCGGAGCTTCAAGAGCTTGTGTTCTTTTACCTCACACAGACATGCACTAAAATTTCAAAAACTTTTAGCCTTTTATGTTCAAACTGGAGTCAGACAATGATGGAGAGACTCAGGACATTTCAGGACATTTCTGAATGATTAGTTGGTGAATGTATGTAGCTGATGTGTAGTTATCTTCTAGTCATTGATTAGCATATTCTGTCTTGATAATCTATAAATGGTGTTCAGGGGGCGGGGTTTATGTAAATTCTAGGGTTGGTGATGTCACTAACCCGTGTAGTCCCTACCAGCCGTTTGTTGTAATCCTTAAAAAGCGATTTCTTTAAAAGCAAATATCTCCCTTTGCTTTGAACTTTGAGCGTCGTAACTTTGCAGATGTTGTTTATGCTCAAACAGCAACATTACACACTAACTAAAGTTAGACAAGTGAAATCATAATCAACCAATATTAAAATAAATTAAATTTTAATTTAAATTATATACATTATATACATTAATAATATTTAAATGTATATAGAATATCAATATTAAATGTAATTATATATAGGCCATTTTCAGTCCAGTGGCAAATTTTTTCGACAAATGCTTGTGAATGCAGATTGCATGACTAATATATATTAAGATATATCGTTAACATATAAAGAAAAATGTGCAGTGATACAGTTTAAAGGAGGTGTGGATGTGACACTGACTATTAAACAGATTAAAGTAAAGACTAATAATAAACAAATTAACAAAAGCTCATATGAGGGCATGAAGGGAAGCTCAGAATTACATCAAGAGGTCAGAGGTCAAATGATTTAAAGATGTACAGACATAAAAAAATAAAAAAAAACTCCCTGAAAATGAAGAACAATTGGAAAAATGATCATTCCACTGTGACAGAGCAGACTTGTGTCGTTTTGGGAATCATTCCTTACATGTATGTTTTTTATGGTCTGCTACAGGGCTTCATGTGTGCCGATGAGGCCAACGGGACAGATGCAGGGTTTGGGACAGAGAAATATTCATCCTTTGCTATGTTTATTGCCATTTTTTCTGGGACCCTTTTAAGATTTACTGTCGTCCACATCTTGAAAGCTTTTTTATTGTTGCAATGTTAACCCCAAATGAGCGTCCCCCCTCCCCAGACGCCTAATATATCATGTATAAAACCTGTGTGTCTGTCCACAACCCCCACATTCTCCATTGGCTGTGCTTTTGATGGTTCTGTGCAATGCCATTAGTTTTAGCATATGCACATCACATTCTAGCAATATTTAAATGCTCTATCTCAGGGTTTCTCAAACTCGGTCCTGGAGGGCCACTGTCCTGCACAGTTTAGCTCCAACCCTGATCAAACACACCTAGCTGTGAGTTTCTAGTGATCCTGAAGACATTGATTAGCTTGTGAGTTTCTAGTGATCCTGAAGACATTGATTAGCTTGCTCAGGTGTGTTTGATCAGGGTTGGAGATAAACTGTGCAGGACAGTGGCCCTCCAGGACCGAGTTTGAGAAACCCTGCTCTATCTTATTCAATTCCGTCTCTTTGTATTGTATATACACACTTGCCGCTCGTTTCTGTTTGTCACAGTATGAAATGAAGAATGAAATGACATAAGTACAGCTATTGGATGGGTTTAACTGATCTATTTCATACAAGCAAGATAATTGTCATGTCTATTGTGATAGTAAAAATATATAACACTCAAAAATGTACCCTGAATGTTCAGCATTATTCCTGCAGTCTTCCATGAAAAAAAACAAAAAAAAAAACAAAAACAAAAAAGTAAATAGACAAATTTAGTTTATTATAAGCTCGTATAATATATATTTTAAAACAATATATATATATAAAGTTTTCCTTGTATCGCCATATTTCTTCCATATTTTATTATTATTTTTTCTTAAATCATTACTATTGGTCACTACAATATTTGGTTTTGCAAATATTTAACCAATGAAAATCAAACTAAAAACGGAAATTGTTTTCCTTTGCATTTTTGAAAAGTTTCACGTACAGACGACAACATTGTCAAAACAATCCCCGTTCACACGAATTCGTGAAAAGGACTAAAAACGCTGTATTATTCATGCCAGGCCAGTAGGTGGCGATGTCACTTTGTTAAGAAACACTATGTGCCTATAGACTGAACATGTAATACACATGCGCATGACGTCACCGTTTTCACAAATGAACGTTTTTGTAATTTACACAGAGGTATCTGTATCATTTTGTAAACGGTAAAGTTTTCAAATTTTCAAAAGTATTTATTGCACTTACTGCCTCAGATGCGGCTGTTCTAATGACAAATAGAACACACTTGTCCAACATTTATTGTCAAAAACTAATAAAAGCTCTATTTAGTCAAGATTCTCTTGAGTCTGATTGTCAATAGTCATAAAAAAAGGTTCACGGTTCCTAAGGGCCACCAACACGTTTGAAGTAGGAGGAGCCACTTTTACTTAAACGGCTATAATTCGTGAACGGAATGAGATATTTTCACCAAACTCGGCACACCCTTGTAAGAGCTCATTCTGTGGTCGCGTTGAAAAGGACGTGGCGACTGGCCACTTGGTGGCGCTATAACAGGAAACAAACATGAAAATGGCTATAACTACTTCACCGTTAGTCTGATTTACTTGAAAATTGGCATGCCGTGTCTTTGTCCGAACTGCCACGATTGTCTATGCATAGATTAACGTATCTCAAAAACATGTCCGCCATCGGCCAATGAAGTTTGAGGTTAATGGACGCCGATCGGAAAAGAAAGTCGCTGGGCCTGTTTGACTCATGGCTCTAGAGGCCTGTGAGAAATTCAAAAGAAATCGGCCACTGTGCGATTTTGAACGTGCGTAAAGGATTGTGTAAGACATTCATACCGCATGGTAGAACTCCTCTTTCTAAGCAACTTTGCCTCTTGGACCATCACTGTCCATCGAATCGTTCGTTAAATATTGGAGATTATTTCAAAAACCAACTTTGGCAAATTGTGGTCCAACAAAAAATCTGCAGCGATTCACCACTTGGTGGCAATATAATACGAAAAAACCCCCATAAAAGCAGCTGTTAGTCCGACTGACTTGAAAATTGTCATGCAGTGTCTTTGTCCGAGGTGCCATGATTGTCTATGTGTACTTTGACGTATCTCAAAAAACATGTTCACTATCGGCCAATGAACTACGGTTAACTGTTAAAAAACTTTAAAATCCATATATATATATTATGGTAAACTTCCTCTATTGGCTGTATATGGTTATTTCCATCTATGACTGAGATGGTAACAGGCTTGCTAAATTAAAAAAAAATTATATTTTTACACATGAGCTTAAAGACCTTAAACTGTTTGAACCCCGATAATTGCTGCTTGCAGCTTTATTTTGTGCTTGATTTAGGTCAGATGTTCATAATATAATGGCAAATGTCAGACCATACATAAAGCCACGATATCAACTTTAATTATTTAAACACTGTTTTAATATTGCCATTTGTTTCTATCACTGTACCATGGTCCTAACAGTACTTCTTTGTAAGTGACGTAGATGAAAATGAGAGTCACAGATGGCTTAAAGTCCTTTCATGCATGTAAAACAGACCTTAACCCAAAGCAGCCGGCGCCTAGGTGTACGGTTCCTAAATCAGATCCCAACCGCCCGTAATCCTCCATCACCCATGAAAACCCCTGTCTTCAACATGTCTCTGAAGGCATTTATCAGGCCTACCTCACACCTGCTGGCCACATGCGGCAGACGTTTTGATCTTATCACCATCGCAGTGCAAACACTCTCTATGTTCTCTGAGCTGGAGCTGTTGCAGGTGCGCTCAACCATGGGCCAGGTGCACAAGAGCCGATCTACCACAGGTACTGTCAGACTTGAGCTCGAGTAATTCTCCTTAAATCAAAACATGTCATTGTGAAAGCTCTTGCTATTGCTAAGGACCCGAGGAAACAATCGCTGCTTTTAGGTCGTCTTGAGTTTGATAGACTTCCGAAAACAGACACTCTGGTCTATTTTGTGTTGGCATTGAGCTGTCACAATATGTATATCTATAATTCCACACGTATCTCTTTCTTGGTCGCAGTGGATATCAACCATGAAAGGAAACTTTTAAGCCTGGTTTAACTTGAATGGAAATCTGATCTCAAACATATCGACTCCTCCATTGGCTGTTTTGTAGCGTAAGTGGCTGTTGCAACCGATGCATGTGGCGTCTGTCAAAGAGGAGCGTTTGTGCTCTTGCACACCTGATCATTCATGACACACATTCATTCCAATTGCTGAGTGATTGTCTGACATATTAGGCTCAATAATGCTTTCTGTGTTAGGATGTGAGACGGCCGGTCCCATCAAGGTCTAATGTCTTTATATCATAGTATATTATATTATTATACATTAAAAATATGATATATATATGGTAGAACCCCCATTGACCTCCCAAAATGAAAATGCAATAACACAAACATTATGATTGATAAAATGATTATGCTTTTAATTTTCATGCCAGCAATCAATAACTGGATCTTAAATATTGACTCTACTGAGGGTTTTTACTAGGGGAAGTACAAAGGATATACTGCTTAAATAATCCATTCTTGGTTATTCATAACCTCGGGACCCTAAAGGCAAATTCAGAGCGGTATCCCTATTAAAAGGCAGTGTGTGGGATCCCAGTGCGACTGGTTAAAAGAGAAAAAAGCACGGAGAGGGGCTAGAGGGTCAATCCCATCTAGATAATGACCTTCCCTTACTGTAGATCTCTGTTTTAAGTGCACTTTCTAGGAAGTCTGGAGGGTTTTTTTTGGTATGCAATGCATTTAATGCTAAATTATTTTAATGGTAAAATGGTAAAAGACTAAAAATGCTATGGTAAAAACCTGAAAATTGGTTAATGGTAAGTTCCCTTACTCTATAAGGTGAAAAACCTAAATAAATAATGGAACATTTTATGTAATCTACATGTTAAATGTACAGTTTTTGGAAGTAAAAAATGTAATCTTCTAAATTACAGTGAAACAACGTAAATTGATATTCCTCACATTTGGTCGTTTTTCATTGAAATAACTGCTTCTTCTACTTGTACATTAGTGTTTTAAGTTACATCTTAGGTTGTTAAATCAATGTTTATTGCATTATTTTAGTGTCACCATTCACATTCACTAACTTCACTTGTAATGTTTTATCTTTAACAGTTAAAGAATTCACTCAGAAATTACAATTCTGTCGTCCTCATGTCGATGCAAACCTGCACAACTCGCCTTCATCTTTGGAACCCAAAATGAGATATTTTAAAGAATGTTCTGGTCGTTCCTTTCCATGCAACATAGAAACTTAGCTTTCAAGTTTAAAAAAGGAAACAAAAGCACCAGAAAAGTTGCCCACACAATATTTGTGCTATATTACAAGTCTTCTAAAGCCAAATGACAGATTTATTTCAGACAAAGACCAAAATTTGCATCTGAAAAATGGTTTTGCACTGTTTTAGAAGCTTGATAGCTTCAGCCCCATTTATTCTAATTGTGTGGAAGAACTGAGTGAGCAGAAATGATTCAAAATGCATTCTACAGAAGAAAGAAAGCAACATTTGACATGAAGATGAGTAAATAATGGCATAATTTAAATTTTTAAGGGGAACTATTCTATCATAGCTTATGTTGTGTCATATTCCAGAGTTTTTTTAATCGTGTTGTACAGTAAATAACACTTGGACCACCTCCTGTGATTAAACGTGCCAGATCTTCTCACAGAGAAACGGCAGGTTTCACTCGTCGGCCCCCGAGGGTGGCATTAAATCAAAAGATGGGCTCCCTCTGAATCAACACAAAGCCTCGACACGATCTGAAAGCAGGTTGCTGTCGGATCACTCCACCATCGCTCTCAATTAAAGCCTTTGAAATGCCATCTCTCATTAAGCGCCGATGCCGTCCGGCGTCTCGCAGGAATTAGCTGTGGTGCGAGAGCGCCGAGTTCGATTTCAAAGAGGCCTCTGGTCAGGGAGGCAGGGCTTCTCTGTTGCATTATGGATGCGAAGCATGCATGCTTAGACTCAAAGAGACCGAGATGATTGGCAAACTGTTTAATTCTACATTTAAAATTGCTGTGAATAATTTTGAAAATCAAAGTTAATTGAAAAGCCTTGCATGGCTCCATGGTGTTATTTACTCTTGCCACCGATAAAGTTGTCTTGTTGGGTGATAAGATGAATACGAATTCTATCAAATCAAGTCACCATGAAATCAAAATTGACTATTTTTTATGGAATATTTATTGTGAATTATTTATTGTGGATATCATTATTTCCCCCCATTTTTGTGCCTCATAATCTTGAATCAGAATAACTCTATCTCTACCCCTCTTCTCTGATGACGAGGGCAGGGCAACCTGTCAGATCCACCAATAGCAAACCACAACCATCCAATCAATTCAACTCCCGCCCTACATTTTCCTGTTCAAAGAAGGCCGTTGCCACGGTCTTGCGACCAAAGCAAGCCTGTGATAATTTTGTGATAAACAGTGTCATAAATTTAGCATGATCATCTCACAGTGTTTGTTGCTACAACCTACGTTTACTGACTAGCCAATAAAAATGCAACATAAAATGGTGTATTGATCAACACGACATGGCGCTAAAACTTAAAACTACTTGCCATGGCACACCAACTTGGCCTCTTTTCCCTAGCCATGACTGAGTCCATATTCTCCGCAAAAGCATTGACAATTAATCAAAGCACTTTTTTCACTTTATGTCCCTTCAGGGGCTCGGTAGGTAACTACATGAACATGAACTATCAATGAACAATACTTTTACAGCATTTATTAATCTAAGTTACTGTTAATCTCAACATTTACTAGACATATCACCCTGTAGCCTAAGACTGGTTGCCCACTGAAGCTAAGCAGGGCTGAGTCCGGTCAGTACCTGGATGGGAGACTCCTGAGAAAAGCAGGTTGCTGCTGGAAGAGGTGTTAGTGAGGCCAGCAGGGGGCGCTCACTCTGTGGTCTGTGTGGGTCCTAATGCCCCAGTAAAGTGATAGGGACACTATACTGTCAAAGAGCACCGTCCTTCGGATGAGATGTTAAACCGAGGTCCTGACTCTCTGTGGTCATTAAAAATCCCAGGATGTCCTTTGGAAAAAGAGTAGGGGTGTAACCCCGGCATCCTGGCCAAATTTGCCCCTTGGCCTCTGTCCATCATGGCCTCCTAATAATCCCCATATACTGATTGGCTTCATCACTCTGTCTCCTCTCCACCAATAAGCTGGTGTGTGGTGGGCGTTCTGGCGCAATATGGCCGCCGTCGCATCATCCAGGTGGAGCTGCACGTTGGTGGTGGTTGAGGAGATTCCCCCCTTCCATATGTGAAGTGCTTTGAGTACCCAGAAAAGCGCTATATATAAATGTAACGAATAATAATAACCATTATTATTACTCATACATTTTAAGATCAAAAGTATCTGTTAACAGTTAATGCACTGTGAACTAACATGAACATGAACATTTTCAATCGCTAACATTAACAAAGGATAATACATTCTGTAAAAATATATTGCGCATTAACTAATGTCAACAAATATAAACTAATTATAAAGTGTTCCCCAATATATACCAATTTTGACACTTCTGTTTTAAGCAGAAACAGAAACAATTGTCATTGCAACAGATACATATACAGGTAATGGCTTGGCTGAACACCTAGACATGGTGTTAGAACAGTGAAATGAATAACTTGCATAATGAATTTCAAACTAGTTGGACGCCTTCCTTCCAATGAATGAGTGAGGCTAGTCCTCGTGCAGCCGCGGTCTCTGTCCTTGCCTCTGCGCGCTGAAGCCTCACACCGCGTGTGCTTGGAATGGAGATGAGCGAGGACAGGAGAGGTGGAAGACGAGAGTTTCAGAAGCTCTGAGGTCTAAACTGCACGATGAAGTGTTGTTCGGTTCCAGGCATTGATTTCTAGCTGTGCTTTGCGTGATGTGTATTGGTCGACTCTCAGCGCGAGGACATTGAGCTGTTCACTTTGTTTAGTTCCCTGCAAGAATTGATCCAAAAAGCTATTAAATCTGTCATGCTATTTGCCCTGTTCTCTGGAAAGAGTTTACGGATGTCACTTGTGAATGGAACTGGCCCTGGCAAAGTTGGCCTGTGGTACAGAGAAAAGACCTCAAACCTTTAATGCCCACTGGAGTGCATTATAACCATTACCGTGGCACTGGAAACCCATTTTTGCGGCGTAGCACTCAATCACTGTGAGAGAAAACAGCGCGGAGCAACAGTTGCGGTACACCACATTTACGCTACAACATTGTCCTTTCATTGATGTTAAGACAAACGTCTGTCTCCTCTGTAGTGGTCCACTAAAAGCTATGCACAAGCAAGGCAATTTATATTCTTATGTGTGATGTTTATGTGTAAATGTGTGTGTTCGGGGTTTGAATTTGTGTGGTGGGCTCCTGTTTGGAAATGAGTTTGCATAACAAAACAGCACACACTACTTGCATTGTCTCTAAGCTAGGCTGTGTGTTAGTGGTTAGTGTGTGTGGAAGGGCAGTAGTGGGGGTGGGTGACTAGATTTCTCTCCCATCATTAGGGCACTGGAATAGACTGGTTTGTCTTTGTCTGGTCCGTTCACCTGCAGGCGGTGGTAGAAAGATAGCTTCTCCCTTCAACTAATCGGTCTATGACCCTGCTGGTGATGGATGATTTATCCTCTGGGTTCTTGTAGTGCTGTGGTCCTTATACATTTTACAGTGCAGATGAAATGTTTTTTTTTTTTTTTTACAATGTACTTTTTATCTACATATTTTGGATTAAATGTGGACTTTGACTGTTTAACCTCAACAAAGCATGTGGTTTTGCCAGACGGCTGGTGGTTGTTAAACAAATGAAAAATACACAGCTGTACACAATGAAATCTTGTGGGGTTTTTTTTCTTTTTTTTCTTTTCATTTTGTTGTTTGATTCTAGATAGACAGATAGATAGATAGATAGATAGATAGATAGATAGATAGATAGATAGATAGATAGATAGATAGATAGATAGATAGATAGATAGATAGACAGACAGACACATAGATAGACAGATAGATAGATAGATAGATAGATAGATAGATAGATAGACAGACAGACAGACAGACAGACAGACAGACAGACAGACAGATAGATAGATAGATAGATAGATAGATAGATAGATGGATAGATAGATAGATAGATAGATAGATAGATAGATAGATAGACAGATAGATAGATAGATAGATAGATAGATAGATAGATAGATAGATAGATAGATAGATAGATAGATAGATAGATAGATAGATAGACACATAGACACATAGATAGATAGATAGATAGATAGATGACATACATATAGATAGATAGATAGATAGATAGATAGATAGACATACACATAGATAGATAGATAGATAGACATACACATAGATAGATAGATAGATAGATAGATAGATAGATAGATAGATAGATAGATAGACAGACAGACACATAGATAGATAGATAGATAGAGTTAGTATAATTAGTATAATTTTATGATATTTTATAAACATGGTGGATAGGTAGTTTTATGCCAGTGAGCTGGTTCTGGTCTAGGAAGGTAAGAGCTAGACGACATGCCTGTCCTGACAGCTGGCGTTCACAGGGCGCAGTCGTGGCATGCAGGGCTGGGGTTGCCAGGCTAAAGCATGCGGGTGTGAAGGCTGACTGCCATCTGGACCGGGCTGTTCCATCAGCAGCGCCCCCAGATCCCACAAACCCCTTCACCAGTGCCCGACATAACCTCGGCCCAAAGATGGATGGCACCCACGCTCATAACTGTCACCCTTGGCTTCGGACTCTCAACGTCAGCCAACTACCAAAGATTGGGCTCATTTCCGCTCGGATAGCTGTGACTAATGTGCGGGTCACTTTGGAAGAATGCTGGATATCAAGGCTGTAGATCAAAATGGCTTCACTCACTGCGCAATATGAGATGCCCCTTCTCACAGTCGACAGGGTCCAATTTAAAAACAGCAGCTCAAATATATTCATTTTTACTTCTATTGGGTTTCTGTCACTTGTTGTTAAAGTGACATATTCCCAGAGTCGCACACTGCGCACACAGATGGACCTCCTCAGTGTAAGCCAAAACTTTCAGTGGGATTAAAACATATTGTACACATGTATGCAAAACACATGTATGCATGTCAGTCTAAACAGGCACAATGTTGCAGTTTTGATGGAAAAATAAGATAATATAGTTATGAAGTATGTATATATATAAGGGCTAAATATAAAAGGACCCAGTATAGAGCCTTGATTCACCCCACATGTTTAATTTAGCTTTATCTGAGCCCTGACTGCCAATTAAAGCAAAGTTTTTATAATGGTTATTATAATGGTAATTGGTTATAATGAATAGATTGAGGAATACTAACAAGGTCAATGCCTTTAAGGGTTAAAACATTACAATGGGGACTAAACACATCATTACAATGCTTCTGCAACGCTATGAAAATGTAACGCTTTATAACCTGACTATATCGTATTAAGTAAGTAGAATCAAAAAAATGTTAGCACAACCTTTTCAGCACTTAAAAAAAGGCTTTACAGTGTAGCTGAGCTAGTATCGAAGAAATAATTCACGGTTTGCGGATGTTAAGGACAAAATATGTATTAGCCTACTCTCACTCTCAGTACGAAAATTCAGTGTTATTCATGTTTTATTCAAACAGCTTTAGTCAGAAACTAGCAATATTGGTGGAGATACTTTTATTTATGTATGAAATGCAAATGTAGGTGTGTTAGACTTTTGAAGAGGACAGTCTGAGTGAATAATTACTGCTCTTTCCATGTCTCTTATACCCCCATCCGATTTAATAGACTACTTACACAACCGATATCTATTTACTTCAATGGATAGTGAATTGAAGCACTTATTGGTATTAAGATTAAGCGATGAATATGCACGCATCCCAAGCTTATCCTAGTAGACGGTGGGAATATTTCCACATATCGCAGGAAAGCAGGAACTTGTCCAGTCCTGTGGTAATGAGGTTGGAAATTCAGCATGGCTAATGTACTCTTAAATGTTAATTCTGCCCACTGCTTTGGCCGTGGCACTAAAAGCACCTCTCACACACGGCTGGGGCTTGATTAAAATCTGTGTGCGGCCCCGCCGGCCCCCGCCAGATGAGGGTGAATATGAATGAGTGAGGCTAGTCCTCGTGCAGCCGCGGTCTCTGTCCTTGCCTTTGCGCGCTGAAGCCTCACACCGCGTGTGCTTGGAATGGAGATGAGAGAGGACAGGAGAGGTGGAAGACATGCTGGGAGGACGGTCGGAAAGCTGGCAAAAACAAATGAGAAGGGCAAAGCTCAAGCGGCACTGATCAAAAAGTCAAAAATGGCAGGGAAGGATTACGACTGTCCAGACATTATTTAAATGCTTCGCTAAGATAATGCTAATGCATTCTGCTGTGACTAAAACATATGGACTTAGGAAACACTCTTCGGGCGCATTTTGCAAAAGCAATTTCACATTTCATAATTTTTAAAACAAAAACAAAACAAAACAAATAGGCCTACAAAAAATTTGCTTCAAGAAACAACGCAATGTGCTTAGCCTACACAACCTTTAATACATTTTGAATAATATTTAAATAAAGGGTGAATATTTCTATTCACATCACTTTTGGCCACAACTGTGTAGCCTATTACATTATCATATTTTTGAACGCATGAGAAAAAAAAAAAAAAAAAAAAAAAAAAAAAAACATGCTGTGTATTTTGAGCTATTTGTGTTGCCGTAGTCTAATGTAGTTCTTAAGCAATGACGGGTAATGTAGTCTTCCAGTGAGCGCCGGCGGGAACAAGCTCTCACAGCTGTGCTGCATCGCATCTTGGTTTAACTGATTGCATTTCAAATGAAATAATACCAAGATTACCACAAGGTAAGACTTGGCTATATTGCTATTGTTTGTTGTTCATTTATATAGGCTAACAGCACTTTTCCAATGGGTGATGAACACGCGTGCCTCGTGCGTCAGGCGTGTAATAATGCTGGCTTGGTGATGGATTGTTGTGATATTTTCTGCTGCAATAATGATAGGGAATTAATGAATGAGAAATTAGTAGGAAATTCATTGTGATGTTTGATGATGTGATGTGAGGCAAGTAACGAGAGAATGTAATCGGGAATGCCATACAAAAATGACACCAGCCACTTGCTGAATTATTTTCCCCATATCTTTCTATGGGAAAAAAATAGTAAGAGAATGCTAGTATGTTAGTATGCACTTTTTCTTTTTTTTTTTTTTTTCTTTTTTCGGTGACTAGTTTTTATTTCTAGTTTTTAACATTGACATTAATTAGAAATTTCTGAATTTAATTAGAATTTCTGAAGGATCATGTGACACTAAAAACTGGAGTAATGGTAATAATCACGTAATAATGTCATTTTAAGTATATTAAACAGAAAACGGTTATTTTAAATTGTAATAACATACAATGAAATAAATAATAACATACAATTTTACTGTTTTACTGTATTTTTTATCAAATAATTTCAACTTTTGTGAGAAGAGACTTCTTTCGAAAACATTAAAAATCTTAATTATTCCAAACTTTTGTATTTTCAGTTTTCAATTTAATTTTAGTTTTAGTAATTTTGTTTTGTGCTTTTGTCATGTTAATATTTGTTTTTACAAATGCCTTTAATTTTTATTTCAGCTTTAGTTTGTCATTTTACTACCACAACTAGTAAGTAATTAGTTTAAGTTTACGTTTTTATCATATATATGAATGTGACGCATAGCTTTTTTTATTTAACAGGAAACTTTTTATGCGTTTTTGCCGTTCATTTACACAACAACAATGGTTTAGGGGCCTGAAAATGCAAACTTTTGAAAAAGTGCAAGTTTTTGAAAATGATACTGTTATCATCTCATACAAAAATGTGAATTTGGGAAAACAGTGAGTTATGCGCATATATATTACGTGTATAGGTGCGCAGTGTTTCAATAAAAAGTGACAGTGCCATCTACTGGCCTGACATGAATAATACAGCGTCTTAGTCATTTTCACGGATCTGTGTGATCAGGGATCGTTTTGAGAACCTTGGTACGTGATAAATGGTACGTTTTGAGAACGTCTGTACGTGATAAATGCAAATGAAAAACTTTTCCATTTTTACTGCATTGTTGACGTGTACGCGTACCCTAAAACAATGGCCTTATAAGACTTAATTCATTCAGGAATCAGATTCCACTGATTGTGCTGTGCGTTTTTGATTCACTAAAAATAACCGGCTCATAAAGAGTCATCATTGGGAAATTGGATTATACTGGTTGGGCTGTGTGTTTCGCACTGTAAATGCTGTAAATTGTGTTTCAGCACTCCGTCCACATCGGAAGAATGCCAAAAAAAAGTTAAAGTCGGCATGAAATGGAATTTGTGATTATCTTTTCTTCCCTGTTGTGATGTATATTTGATTGAAATTGCTTCTGGAACAAGAACAAATGTAGGGCGGGGCTTGATTTTGTCTGTGGGGAATTGATTGGATGGTGGTGGTTTGCTATTGGTGGATCTGATGTGATTGACAGGTTGCCCCACCCTCATCATCAGAGAAGAGATGAGATGAGCTCCAATAGGGAGGGGAAGTTATTCTGATTCAAGATTATGAGGAATGTGAATTAAAAAGCAACAATGATGTGCACCGAAAACCTAGACAGCAACATAGTGTCGGCCCCGATCCGGGCCACATCTGGCACATGTGGATTTTACGTGTACCAGATGTGGGCCGGATCTGGGCTGACATTATTTTATGGTGACTTTAATACACTGAAATATTTTATGACAATCTGAGGTATAGTATTCTTGTTAACATAGCTTACTGCAATAATATTTTAATTACAATTTAACAAACAAACAAACAAACAAAAAAAAAACAGATTGTTCTTTTTTCTTTAAAAAGACTAGCCTAGAAATCTAGAAGCACCCAAGCGGCAGCAAATTTTATTTTGCGGCCAGGGCCGTCTAGCAACTCTCTGTTGGCTTGCGAGCTGGAAAAAACAAACTCTAGTCCGGCCAATCACATCGTGTATAGAGTCGGTGGGAGTTGCGACGGTTCCCCGTGAATTCCCTGCGACTTGAAAACAAAGAAGATGGGTCTTTCAAACCGGCTTTGGCCGTGACTCTGGAGGACTTGGAGTTAAGCTTTTCTTTGAGAAAAGAACAAAGAACGGCACTGAAGTCATTCTTAAAAAAGGAAGATGTGTTCGGAGTTTTGCCGACCGGATACGGCAAAAGTTTAACCTATCAACTAGCTCCGCTGGTGGGAAAACTCTCTGGTTGGTTGTAGCGCTATCCTATTGCGTGCAGAGGGAATTTGAAAGACAACCGTTTATCCCACCCCTCGGATTGAGTCCTGCCTGTTCTTGAAACATCTTGATGTGAGTCTGGCTGGTCAGGCTATAAAAAGACAGTTCTAAACACGATCCTCGGTTGTCACTCTTATTCACAATACTTTTCTCATTTTAATCACTATTTACTGAAGTTAAACAAACCAAACAAACTTTCCTTTTCTGAGAAATGTTTTGTTTGAAAAATGGGCCTGTGCTATTCCTTTTACATAACGACACATCAAACCAAGTGGAGTTTATGTAACGCGAAGACATTCAGACATTTGTATTTGTTTCTTAACTGTCCAAAATTGTACTTTTGGATGCCTCTGCCACAAAAAGCATATAAAAAAAACAAAAAACGTTTGATATGTGTGAGAGTCCCTGCTGCCTGCAAGTCCCCAGCCTCCCACACACACACACACACATAAAACCTCCGCCGCCTCGTTCTCTGCCTCTCATCAAACTGCAGCCAGCGTTGCTCCCTGACAGAGCACAGCTCCAGCTCTGGATGCACTACAGACACGCCACGAGGAGACACACCGCTGGAGCCAGTCCGCCTGCCAAGAGCTGGGGCCCGAGAGGCCCCCGGAGGCCCTGGGGTGTGAGAAAGCACTGCATGCCGTCAGCTCGTCCCTCCACCAGGCCTCAAAACCATCACCAAGGCCGTATCAAAGGCTGGCTGGCCGCGGAACAACGCGAGCGAACGATAACACACCCTCCCCTCCCCGAGGTGGACTCGCTTCAGCTTGTTGAAGTTGCATCGTCGTGCTTGGATGAGCAAGATTTAAATGCTGTTCAACAGAATAAATTATCACTGACTCCAACATTTTCCACTGAAATAAGTAGCATCAGTCATTACGGTTGCAGTAAAGAAGAAACTCAAGCAGAACGAAGAAGGAACATATTTGAAGAGAAGCACCATCAGCTATAACCTAAACACAATGATCAGATGCTGAATGCAGAAGTCGCATCCATAGCTGACTTTTAGTTCATTGTTCTTTTTGTTTATCTCTTCATATGGACGTTGAGCCTGTGTGGTAAAAAAAAAAGTACACTTTAGCATATTTTTAAAAAGCACAGAGCCTCGCACGTGACAAACGGACATAAAAGTTTATACATCAAGGTCACGAATTAAGAATTCATTCCTACGATTTATTTATTTGTTCCCTTGTTTTAGTAAATCATGGCCATTTTGAACTAATTCGTTTCCTCGTTTTGATTTCACTAAAACAATGGAACGAATTATTACATCGTGCGCATGATGTATTAGTAAGTCGCGGTTATGAATTGTTAATTCGTGGCCACAATATACATATTTTTCACAATATACACATTTTTGCTCCGTAACGAAGTCGTTCAGTGCTATTGTCCGTATGACTTCGTTTTAAAAACGATATTTATTCCAATAAATTAATTAATTTTTCTTTCTTTGTTTTTTGAGTTATCAATAAGTAAA
Source organism: Squalius cephalus (assembly GCF_949319135.1). Taxonomy (NCBI): domain Eukaryota; kingdom Metazoa; phylum Chordata; class Actinopteri; order Cypriniformes; family Leuciscidae; genus Squalius; species Squalius cephalus. The sequence goes on from NC_137134.1 coordinate 7,859,577, forward strand.
AAGTGTGAATATTTGAACTTAATATTTTTTATAATAACATTAATTTCATTGGACTTCACCATAAATTGCTTTTACAAAACTCATTTTAAAAGTTTATATCAGACATAAAAAGACACGACCCGCCCTTCCTCAGCAGCGGAATAACAAGCCCGGGCGAATCCTTCGCTCTCGTATGTTCCAGGAGTTTATTCCAACAGGGTTTTCCAACGGAGCCGGATAATTCATACTTCACGTACCTCATGGAAGCGAGTCCACTGCCAAACTAATGTAAGTAACTCTTTGTATTGTTAAAAGTTAGATTTTACCCTAATTAACGTGTTTCTGCAAAAGTGTCGCTCTGTTTCCTACAAACTTTTGCAACCGCCAACTTCGAATGTGCTCTACCTCAAACAGTTTGTTAACTTGAGCTGTATAAATCTATGTGTGTGTGCGTTGTATAAGTAATGTTGTCTTTGTGTGATAGTTTAATGTTTCAGAGGTGTTTGTAACTTGTCGTGGCTTTGACATAGTTTGGCAGTGGACTCGCGGACACACAGACACACAGACACACACGAAGCCACAGCTAGCTGAGTGATTAGCGTCGGTCGGAGATTAATGTGCCACTGAAGGAAGGGGTTGCCAAGTCTCCTGGTGTGGCAGAATTTAAGGAAAGATGGCCTGCCCTCTTCAAACCATTCCAGGTAAGTGACTTATCATGCAGTGTTTCCTGACTCTACTCACTTATGATAACTTTTTGGAAATTGTGACTTGGATATGAGATAGTAGACTCACTTTTTTGCAAATGTTGCTAATCTTTAAACTCCCTTAAATAACAGTCCAACATTTGCTGTCTTACAGGTAAACGAGGAGTTCTGCGTTTCCCCTGGAAGCAACGTTTATGTCACAGCTGGACAAGCACACCCCAAAGCTCCTAGAGCTCTTTAGTGCCAACTGGTCAACGCATCAATAACCTGTTGATGGAACTGATACAGGCGGGGCAAAAGTGGTTACAAAGTTAAAAGGTACAATATTAATCAATTGAGTTGTAATGTGTTTTGTTATTTATTACTATTAATATATTATAATGAATAATAAAGAAAAACTAATACAGACCTACTGTAATGATGGCATTACAGGGTTGGAGTGAAGACCCAAAGCAGGTTTGGGTCAGTCTGGTGAACAGGTGTAAATTGAGCTGACTGTTGATGTGAACTGACTGAACCAGCATTTGGCAAGTAGTGGTGGAGGATTTGTTTTTCATCAACAAATGAGATTGTTTGTCTTAAATACTTTATCTTTTATCTCAAAGGGGGCTATGATGACCTGAAAATGCAGTGGGAATCATCATTGAGGGAATACCAGTCCTTACCAATCTTGGAAATCTGGCCAAAGCATGCTTCTTACTGCTTGGGTGGACATATGCACTTAGTCTTGAGTATCAGTCCAAGCTTTCCAAAACATTTGAGGTGTTTCAAAGGCTTTTCGTGGGACTTGACACACTGCGCCCAAAACCAAGCCCCAAGTTCATGGCATGGCTTGTGAATTGTTTCAAAAGTGCCTGTTGACTTAATTTTAAAATGTTGTAACATTATGTATGTACATAGTGAAAAACTGAACTGTTCCACTAACCTGCACTTTATTAGCTGAGGACATGCTTTCTTTAATGCATGAATACAGATGTTATTGATCGTTTATACTGTCCAGCTCATTGCTACTGTTTGGATATGGCAATAATTTAATAAATGTTGGAAATTTATTTGAAGCCGTGTACACTTCCAAAACACAGAAAGGGCAAAGTGGTCAAAATAGTATTTTTTTAATTTAAATGTTACATATTTTAATTAAGTCCAGTGTGTACAATATGCTGATATTTTTGACATTGATTGTACTCAATTTATTGGCTTTTTTTCTGAAAATGCTACTTAATATTTTCGCATTCATTGAAATGCATATTATCAAGTTGTCCTTAATCAAAAAATCTGTTAGTTCACTAAACTTGCAAAAAGTAGTTGGAAAATGTTGTCTTAATTTTATTGAGTTAGAGTTAGAAGTAACAGCTTTAACAGTATGGTCTTAAAGGGTTAGTTCACCCAAAAATGAAAATTCTGTCAGTAATTACTCACCCTCATGTTGTTCCAACCCCGTAAGACCTTCGTTCATCTTCAGAACACAAATTAAGATATTTTTGATGAAATCTTGAGTGCTGGATCACTCCTCCACAGGCTTATGAACACTATAACTTGCTGGCCCAGAAAATGTATTAAAGACATTGTTTATAGTCCAAGTGACTCCAGTGGCTCAATCTTAAGTTTATAAAGCGACGAGAATACTTTTTATGCGCAAAAACAAACAAAAATAACGACTTTATTCCACTTTTCATTTCCTTCTCTCTGGGCCTCGAGTCTTTTCACGTAGTGTAATAGCGTAGCGCGTCTGTGTTGCACGTCACACGCTTCACACACATGATCAGCGTCACCCAATAGTGAGCCTACGTGGTGACGTGCAACATAGATGCTACGCTTTATCACTGAATGTAATTTTTCAAACAAGTTAATTGCAATTAAATTAAATTGTTATAGTTTAAATTTATATTAAATGCAATTAGTTGAACTTTTGATTTACTTAAGTACATATTTTACGCTGTAAAAAAATGATGTGATCAATAAGTTATGACAACATATGTTTATACATTACTCATCAAAACAAGTTACTCTTTTTACAAGATATACAAGATTCAACTCAAGTCAGTTTAATATAATTTAAGTTGAAATGATTTAAACATCCAAGTGGATTATACTTAAAAAAAAAAAATAAGGCAGGAACTTTTTTTACTTTAAATTATATGTAATTTGAATATGTAATTTTATCTTCCGAATGTAAACTAAAATATATGTTAATGTAATTTCCATTGAAACATGTATGTGATGCATTTAAATATATTTGTAAAGGTGAAGTTGCAATTTAGTGCATTTAAAATAATTAACTTTAAATGCAATATCAAATAACACTACAGTTAAAATTCTAATGTGCTTAAGTATGTTAGTCACACATTAAAATAAGTACGTTAAAGCATGACAAAATATTATTTAAACAATGATTTAAAATGTACTTTAAAGTTTTTAATTACAAGTGCACTTTTTAGGTGTCACAGTCAAGACTCTCTTTAAGTACACTTAAGTAGCCTTTTATTTCATTTATATTATTTTATCTGCAAGTGCAGTTTGTTAATAATATACGTTTAAAATTTGAAGTACACTACAAGTGAACACTTCAGCTTTCCTTTTAGGATAGGATTGCTAGCATGTCCTTTAGGAGCGGCTACACTGTGAAGATGTAACCTTTGACCTCAAGTAGCGGTTGAGAATTCCCACAGAGCAGCAACACGCTAGTCAGATAATAAACGACTTCCCAGGACAAAGGAATGGAGATTTATTTGCTGCCGAAACGTTTAGCGTAGACACTAGTGTTTCACCGCGGGCCTCAGAAAGGTGAGCTGTGAAGACTAAGAGGAATGGTCTGAAGCTAACGCAGAAGAGACTGAACTTCCTTAATGCGTCCGAGACAATCGCCTAGACTGACTTGGCCATAACAGCTTTTCCATCACCCATGTTATACTACTAAGCTAGGCCTTTTTATTGGGATTTATTGTTCAGGAAATGGCAACATGCACTTAATATAGATTGGAATGTCGACACTTTTAATGCAGTTCCCAGAAAGGTTTTCAATCATGTATCAATTTTCAGTGTTTTCATTTTCTTTTCTTACATTAGTAACACTGACAGAGGTTGTGATGGGTATGTGGTGTCACATAAAACCAAACTGCAGGTGGTTGGTGGGCTTTTAAATATGGATTTTTGGACATGGGGAGAGTGGGGTAAGATGAGCCACTTGTTACTTAACTTGTCCTCTAGGTGAGGATAAATAAGAAGGATGTACAATTTTTTTTTTAATGTTTTTACCCATCTAAGATTTTTTTTTTTTTTTTTTTTTCAGGAAATAGTTAATGTTTTGTTTTAAACGTATTTGTGTTTTAACACACACATATACATGGTGATATTCTTATATATATTCTGAATTCTTCTTTTTTTTCTTTTTTTACTTGTATTCTATTATTCAGATAGGATAGTCAAAGAGACTTATGGCTCCAACATTATTCAGATTATTTTAATAATAATTTAATAATTTTCAGCCTTTTAGTTCAGTTGATTTAGGGCATGTTTACATGACAACGATGTACTGAAAACTGCAATGTATTTCCTTTGTGTTTTTCAAGTACAAACGACAAGGTTGTCAAAAGTAGCTTTGAAAACGACTAAAAGTTGCTGTATTTTTTTACATGCCAGGCCAGTAGGTGGCGATGTCACTTTGTAAAGAAACACTATGCGCCTTGACTGAACATGTAATACACGTGCGTGAGACGTCACCGTTTTCGCGTGCAGCCGTGCACGAGCACAAAACCTCACAACACCCACCCCTGTCGGTGATTGGTTGGAACACTATTTATTTTGGTTTTGAGTGGTGGTGAAACCAACTGTTTCACCACCAGCAGATCTCAGAGCCTAGGCTGCCTACAGAGACGCGTTTTTTTGACAGCATGCTTATGGGACTGGCAGCTAGCGGATTGTTAGGAAAGATTAGATGAATGTGATCATTTATGTTTGGGCCTGAAATCGCTGATACAACCTTTAAATTTAAAGCCTTTAATCCTAAAATAAATAGTTGCATACATATTTATATCATGTTGATTTCTTATGTGTCATTAATTAAATCACCCGAGGAAGCCAAGGAAGGCTTTCATGAATAACATTTGTCAATTGTAGTAGCAAGGGCTAAAAAAGTATACTATATGGCTAAAAATAAAATCTTTTTGTGATAATGATACCTGGATATATATCCAGATATGTATGTATTTGTTCTGAAATTGCTTTAAAAGGTAATAGTGCTTTCCATTAAAACAGCATAAATAACAAAGAACCAAAAACATAAAACATCAGAACAAAAATACATTAAAACACAAGACGAGCTGCAATCAACTGCTAACTCAGCCATATTGCCTGGTCAAGTAAATATGCCCGCAGACGTGTTTTAAAACGACCCAATGTGACGGCGTCTAATATCCAAAGGTAGGTTATTCCAGAGACGGGGTTAGAGTTAGGGACTTTAGGCGAGATTTTGGGACCTTCAAAAGTAATGTTTCAGATGACCTCTGGTAAAACTGGAGAAGATCCAAAAAATATTTGGCCATGCAAGGCCTTACAAACAACCATTAAAACATTAAACTCCGTCCTGAAATTAACTGGGAGCCAATGCAACCAGACTAGCATTGACCTGCTTCTTGGTGCCAGTCAAAAGCCTATACTTGTTGCATTTTGTAAAAGTTGCGGTTCAATAGAACAAGAGGAAGCCCCAGATACAAAGAGTTAGTAGTTCAACCTTGAACATATAAAAGTCTGTATAACCTGCTTCAAATCATTAGACAAAAGACAAAAATGGTTTTATTTTTGCAATGTGCCTTAAATGAAAGAAACCAGGCTGCAGCACAGCATTTACATGCTTATCAAATGTAAGCTCTGAATTAAAGATCACTCCCAGATTATTTGCTTGCTTATATACATTAGATGCAAGAAGGCCTAGATGAGCAAGTATATGCGAGGGTGACATAATGGAGCCGAGCACTAGGCGTTCTGTTTTGGCTTCATTAAGTTGTAAAAAAAAAAAAGAGGTGCCATCCATAGTTTAATGTCACTTAAGCAATTTATCAGTTTTTAATGCAGAACCATCATCTGCTGTCAAACGAAAGATACAGTTGAGTGTCATCTGCTTAACAATAAGCAACATTATATTTCAGACTAATAATGCAGAGTGGTAGCATGTATGAAGAAAACAATATGGGCCCCAGAACTGACCCCTGAGGAACACCACAATCACAGACATCATTTTTCAATTGTACTACATAACTGCTGTCATTTAAATAAGAAAACCATTTTTGGCATTTCTCCAGATCCCCACTCACCCTAAGTGGGTGTGTTCACACTTGCAGTTTGAAAAAAAAAAACATTTAGTCCTGGTCGGTTTAGCGTTCACATTGGCATTTTAACACCAACCCTAAAGATACCGAACCTAAAGGCATAGGGATACGTTCATAACATGATTGGTCTGCTTTAATTACGTAGCTATATTTTGCGGTGGAACTTACTGAGCATCCAAAACAATCCCGTATTCAGGGCTAAATGCGCTCGTTGTAGGTGCGTAGCCAGCTGAGAACTCGTGAAGAGCTTATAAAATATATATAGGAGATAAAACAGATACACATACGTCACACATACAAATGAAGATTTGCTGCAAGGAGACGCGGTTCTGATGCCTGTACCGATCTGTAATGGGCAACATCGCGACTATAGGCGTGTTTCCATTAGAGATTTGTGCAAGACTTTTGTGTTTTTTTTCTAAATGTCGACAAAAAACTATTGCGAAATGATGGCGTTTCTATTAACCGATGTTATGCGACTAAAACTTCATTTTTTCCTCTCGCGATAAGTAATCATTCCAAAAACCATGGCAACAGACGTTGGTAGGTTTATGTACTATATCCCAGCCACTGCACTAGCCATTATTATTAATCGAAGGAGATGTATGTGTGTTTTCCAAGCATTAATGGTGAGGAACGACCCTTATTATACTTGTGAGCGGCACATATGAGCTGTTTCTGGCTGTGTCTCCCTCATATCTGCTCCGAGGTCTTGATTGTGGCATTTATTTGAGGTTTAGAATCCAGTATTCCTGTAATTATTTTATCTTTTATGAATTTAATAAAGAACTCTGTGTCTTATTCTGTCCAAACACACCGCGTCGTCTACGTCAGGTGACTGTAAATATACAAAAACTGTTTCCATTGCAGACGTGTTTCCATTGGGCGTATTTTCAATTCGCAATTTCAATTTGCGCAATTTGAAGGGTAATGGAAACGCAGCTTATGATGAGAAAAAAAAACAGGTATGCTTGAGCATTCTATCCTTTTTAGGGTCTCATCTTGTGACATCATATCCTGTTTTTAGTTAATTTACATGTCTTTGGTCCGTGTTGCGTGCGTATATCATTCCAACCGCACCAGAGTTCTTTTGGAAGTGGATCGAGACACATCTTTTCAGGAGTCTCTGTCCTCTTGTTTGATGCGCACCAGGGTTCGGATGGCAGCGTTCACACTTATTCAAATGAACCGCACTAACAGAGCAATCTCACCAGAGTTCGCTTTAATCCAACCAAACATGCTAATTAAACACACCCTTAAACACTCTAAAAGAATTTCATTTTCAATTGTACCAAATGCTGCTGTAAGATCAAGGAGAACCAGAACAACTAACTTTCCTGAGTCAACAGCAAGCAATAAATCATTGTTCACTTTTACTTTAGACAAGATGGGACTATTCCAGTTGCTAAACTGCTTTACGATACATAACATTCTTGGGTCAACATCCAGAACCTGGATAAGAGGATGAGAGGGAATGAAATGTAATGAGCAATTAG
>NC_137134.1:7872079-7874579 GCF_949319135.1 Squalius cephalus
ATTTGACAAAAGATGAAAAGTTGGGATAAATCATGAAAATATTTATTTTTTTACAGTGACTGATATTTTAGTATCTTCGAGATACTATTATAGTTTTCATTTATAGTTTGAATTATTTTTTATTTTTTAGACATTCCATTTTCGTTTTAATTATTGTTAAAGTTTTAGTCATTTTGTTGTGGTTTTTGGTTTTATTATGGTTTTTATAAGTTTTATTTAAGTTTTAGATTTAGTTGTTTTACATCAAATTTAACTAAATTAATATTAGAAATGTTTCCTTGGCAACTAGCTGAAATAATAATAATAATAATAATAATATATTAATTATAATATTTTTTATATACATTTTATATTTTTTAAATATTCCAATTAACATTTATTTTATTTCGAGTGATATATATATATATATATATATATATATATATATATATATATATATATATAGATATAGATATAGATAGATAGATAGATAGATAGATAGATAGATGATATTATTATTATTATTATTATTATTATTATTATTATTATTTATTATTATTATTTATTATATTTTTTCCCCCTAAGCTGTTACTTAAAAAAATAATAATAAAAAAAATGTTTTTAACTACAATAACCCTGAGTTCTTGATGTTAAAATTGTTGAAATTTCAGTTTTCACACCTTGCTGGTATGCAGGCTTTGATCCCCATTTACTTATACATTATTAAAAGGTAACTTAAAAACGTCTGAGCCATAAAACCGTCTTGAAACTGAATCCTAATGTCAAAACAGCAGGAGAAGTCTAGAAGGCCGTGCAAGTCAAGCACATCTGCACGATCATCAATTCATAAACAGTACCAAGGTGAAGGTTTGGCTCATGAATATTAATCAGGTAACTTGACTGGACATTATACACCCAATTAATATTCATGAACCTTCTATATGGCGATATCAGAACCTGCCACAAATAGTGTTTTTCCATCTAATTTGCTTTGTGTTTTGTCCCGCTTTGTGTTTTTGTTTTGTCTGGTCTTGTCATGTTTTGTGTTTCACTATGCGTTTTTGTTGTGTTTTTGTCTTGTTCTATCTTGCTTCGTCTGAAAAAAAAAAACGAAAAAAAAAAAAACTGATGGGAAATATGGGATAGGAGAAGTTATGGACATACAAAAAAATAAAATATCCTTGTTTATAATGTATTTCCATAATATCAGATTCAGGAAGGGAGTTGTGACAATTTCCTTCAAACTACAAAAACAGCCACATAACACTCCAGACACAATGAAAAACCTGCTCCTCAAGATATGAATTTGCCATGACATGCTATTGGTTTCCCCAAAAAATTGCTTTTGCAATTGTCATAAGAACCACTATACCATAAACAATTGACCCTGTTGTTATTTTGCATTAAGGAAGGAGAGTGAAGTGTGAAGACAAGCATCACATATTGCTCATACTTAGGCATGTAACTCGCCCCGCACCATTTGTTTATGAATCATACCTCAAATCACACGGCTTGTTGAGGAGAAATGTGCTATTACTTTTGCAAGCAATCAAACTTACAATTTTTGCTTGGCAATGAAAGATGGACCTGAGCCATTTTTAACAAAATATCTCAGAGATTTAAGTGTGAGCCAGAACACCCTTGCGACATCCCTGATTTATTTTTTGTATTATTAGCAATATACAAAAACTTCAATGGAATCATTTTAAATAAATTAAACTAAAAAACTTCAATAAACAAAGAGAGTGTACACCCACACCCACACACACACACACACAGCTTTTATGAAACCATGACATTTCTACTTTGAATAGCGAGCTTGCATTTCTTTGTTACCATTGTGAAACTAGCGACGCCATTAGTTATGAGAAAAATCAGGTTAATTATGTCTTAATGAAAATGCAACGGATATGATTGGAGGAGGAGAAGCGTTTTCAAACGATCTTATTTCCCCGTTTCCACCGCCACTCCTCCCGATAAATTGCTCTCATTCATTAGTTTTTATCAGGAGCGCACTTTGGGAATCTCCGCACATTGTGCTAACGGTTCCTTTGGAAAAATGAAAATAGATTGCCTTCTAATTAATCTCAGGCTTCTTAATTGCTTAATTACAGTCATTTACAGCTCAATGCGAAAACAGACGAGAACAGGCAAATAAGGAGTTTCATGTTTTATTCACCGCATCTGAACCGCACCAAATGGCGAGGTTTTCAGAGGACGTGCACATCCATCGCATTAGCGTCTTACTTGACTAACTTCACGTCAATGTCAGACAATGTCACCCTCTCGAAATGTCTGTGAATTCCTGGGCCCATAAATGAAGTGTCCCTCCTAGATGGATAACAAGGTCAATGCCCCGCTTTTCTCCGTGCTCTTCAGAAATCGTTGTGTGGTTGAGTGTGGCCAGACGGCTGGCTCTCTCTCAGAGACACAATGTCTCACACCCTTTGACAAACTGTACTAACAAAGCGGCGGTCGGGTGGAAGACGGCCCCACACTCAAAGACGCTGATAGCCTCGAA
>NC_137134.1:7879579-7885860 GCF_949319135.1 Squalius cephalus
CAGGTGTCCTTGAACTTGTGGGCTCACTTGAACTTCTCTCAATATGCTTGATTGCAGTGATTGTCAGTATAAATATGGATTTAGATGGAAAAATCCATATCCCTGTACTCCTTGCACTACCATTGAATGTGTCCCAGAGGGCTTATACTTACTGAGACTGTTGAACGTTTCAATGGAGACCGTGACATTGAAAGAAGATACTTCTGAACCCTCGAGAGACATCTTCAAGACATTCCCCCATAAATATGATCCTTGGTGCCGTAAATCATCTTAGCACTTCGTATAGCCAACATTTAAAATGAGCCATATTGGTAATGGATGCATTCTAGAAAATCCTGATGGACCTTTGACAATTTCCTAAAAAGTCTTACCATTCTCCATCGCTTGAGAAAATGCAAATGTAGTCACTGGCACCTGACTTACCCAGAAGATTGAAGGGGCTTATACAATTTGTAATAAGTAGTGTACAATAGGAGTTTAATTTTCACCCTTGAGTGAACAAGGAATATTCGTTTTTTGGTGGAAGGGGGCGGGTTGGATTCCTACGCCTGTGGAAAAAGGAGTTCATTTGGATGGAGGGTGTTTGCTAGTTATTTGCAGGGATGGAAATGAAGCCTCTTGCCAAGGCATCAGCTGCAACTGTCAGAGGTCTCTGAAGCGAACAGGGCTGGGGATTAGGGGGCAGATTGTAGCGAGGCAGCCGTTATGGTAACTGAGAGGCAGTGAGCAATTCAAGGCGATTGCTTTGCGGATATCTGGGGCCCTCTTAAGCTGCCTGTCACAGGTGAAGGAGTCTCAGAATAATTATCACAGTCTGTCTTGCTTCGACGCTGTAAGGATTTTGTAGCTGCGAATCAAATTATGTCTATGTTTGCAATGGGATTTGATTATAGGAGATAACAGGAAATGGACATGAAACTTGTTAATTATTTATATGTTTTTTTCGATGTACACTTCCATTACCCTGTGTGAGACTTTCCTTTTATTAATTAGCAGTACTGAGGCAAGGATTGCTATTGCTCATGAGGTTTAGTGACACCTAACCTTAAGTTTAAACTGCACTGTTGCTGTGGGCATGAATGATATCTCAAATGATGTGTTAAAACTTTGAAGTGTGCTATTACTTTTCAAGTGTACATTTCTCCTGGCAGACAACAAAACATGAAAAAGTGCATTAAAAACTTGACTTGATGGCCCTTCCACCTAGCAGTCGCTAAGCAACACCCTAGCAGCTACCTAAGTGCCCAATGCCTTAACAACTGGGCACAAGACCATATTAATGCCCACAAAATCAACCAAAACACATAGCTGTACTGCCATAGAAACCATCTAGGTGTGCGTTTCCCGTACAGCGACGTAACTCGCTGCTTAACTACCATGGTACGATGCATCGTTGAAGAAATTTCCCGAAACCATATTGTTGCAAATTGGCCGTTCGACCACGTTGATTAATCCTGTCACGCAGGTGTTGGAGTAATAACTTCTTTTAATGAATATGTTTGAGATCGAATTAACGCTAGATGTTTTGCTATAAATTACGGACATGGCATCTGAGGGCTATTTCTCTCTTTTTCAGTTATTTTGCTTCATTTCCAGATTCAGTCATAGGCTCATCCTTACATGGTAGAGCACGTTCACACATGCGCACTCTTTAAAAAACGACGCTTTAAATCTCTTGGCAAACTAAAATACGTAAATGACATTTGTATGTATTCTAAATAAAATATATAGATTGCACTGAATGTCAGCTTGCTTATTTGGCTCAGGATAAAGATTTATTGAGTCCACATGTCATGCAAACAAGAAACTATGCATCTAACCACAGGTCGAGGGCTGTTGTTCCAGCCACACAACTTTGCGAATGTTCGTTAGAACTATGTTTTCAGGAAACACCGTCTCGTTGAACTATGCTGATAATGACAGAACTTGCGACCATAGTTGGCTAACGATGCTTTTGGGAAATGCACCCCTGAACAGTCTAGCATTAAAATGCATAAAAAACAAAATGCATAGTAATGCCATGACATTCACATAGCAATGCCTTAGCAACCACCTAGCAAAATCTTAGAGACCACATTACAATTCCCAAACAACACCCAGAAGACTTTAGCAATGCCCTAGCAACTGTTCAGAAAACTTTAGCAACTGATACACTAAAAGAACTAAGCACATCCTAGTAACTGCATAGCAATGCCTTAGCAACCCCATAGAAACCACTTAACAATTCCCTAATAACCATCCAAAACGCATTACATAAAAATAAAAATAAAAAACTACAAAAGCTGCATTTGAACCCATCCAAAACACCCTAGCAGCCAAATAATAATGCAATAAAACATTAAGAACACCATAGTAAATGCATAGCAACACCTTGGCAACCTCCCACAAGACACTATCATTTTAATAAACTAGCAAACTGGATCTAGAAAAAGGCAAACGTATAGAGATAGAGCTGACACACCTGTTATCTAGTAAATGTTTGTAGCAAGACAAGGACGATCTCTCTACTGGGCACAATGTAACATTTGAAGACAAGACATGTGATACGTCCACAACCACTCAAGTTGAATGTCAGTGAAAAAGATCCTTCATTTTCAACCTGGCAGTCCTTCCTAAACTCCCTCTCTCCCTCGCTTTGCTATGCGGCATTTAAGCTAGCCGTATTCTCATGGCTTCTTTGATGCACCGTCTCTTTTAGATTTATAGCTCAGTCAGAGCCAGGTGTAGCACTTGGAACTAGGGTTAAAAGCTCTTTTATTGCACAGTTTTATGAAACCAGGACAAGGAAACAAGAAACTGAATTTTGGAGATTAGAGAAGGAGATAACTGTTTGTATTCCTCCTTGAAATTCCAGAGGATAATGTAGGACATTCACTTTATGGACTCCAGAGGAAGAAAATAGGATATATGTACATCTTCCCCCGCAGGAGTTTAGATCTTGTAAGAGATTGCGTCCTGGGTTAGGAGTTTGACATGAGCAAAAGGGGAAAAGCTACAAGATGGAGAGACTGTAGTTTTACAAAGGAAATATTAAATTGCTGCAATGTTCTTCCTTGGAGATTTTTGAGAACATCTTTTTGACAGTAAACATTTCTCCAGCAATAAAAAAAAGTTGGCATAAAATCAGAACTTTACACATATCTTTATCTTATTTTTTACAAATTATTTTATTTTCTGCATGGGATTGGTTACAATATATACATTACAAATATAGTTTCAAAAGTTTTCAGTCAAGAACAGCTAGTGTATTTTCTGTCTTTTGTTGTTTGATTAACGCTATTGTAGAGAAGGCAGCAGCAATATTAGGCTGCTGTCACTTTAAAAGCTGCACGGATCCAATATGCTGTTACACGTGCATTTTCTTTGTTAACTGTTTACGCTCACTTAAGACATAACCGACTGTGTTCACGAGGATATTTGGACTTATTTTTGTGTGTATTTGTCTGTTCAATTGCAAAAATACGGGAAGAGAACTCACTATTCAGTATGAGAGGCAGCTAAACAGCACACAGGTTTTCTTTCGCTTCAATGGTTAAAATCACATTAAAATGCGAAAACAGGAATCGTTAAACGGAATCGAAATGCATGTGTCTTATCGAATCCCCGGTTCTTGGCATTTGGACCTGGTTCTAACCCTGACACTATTGGATAATTTTACCCAATAGCCAAATTGGTACTTAAGCATTGTTGCATTATGGGATGGATTATATATTGTACCAGTGTTCTGGGGCTTCCAGGGATCTTTTAAGCCGTAGGAGACTGGCCAGTGTCTCCCAAAGGCAGGTGAACGACAGGGACCTCTGCATCCAATCCCACATTTCGATACTTAAGATTTGTTTAACAAGTCATCTAATGTTAGCATTTGGTCAAATTGACTTTGCCGCTTAACTTAGGATAAGGGGTTTGTACTAAGGGCACAGTACCATAGCCATAGGCACAGTTGGACCATGATCCAGCCCTCCTAACCTCCACATCCTGGAGAGAGTATTGACTAGCAACCGCTTTGATTGTAATTACTTTGAAAAAGGTTACTGCTTCTATAATTGACTGATGTGATGTCTCAAAGTTACCACCAGGAAGAGTTTCACCAAAGAAGCTTTATAATCGGGACAAAGACCCCCACACAATGAGAGGTTATTAGCGTAGGAGTCTAGTGTCACTGATGTCAGTCAAGTCATACTTTGGTGGAATGGATGGGAGAGTCTGGACTGTTTTCATCTGCCTTATTTAAAGGAATTAAAGCCATTTCTGTTCCACTCCTTCTCTTACTTTCTCTTTTCTTTGCTTTCAGTACGTCCGCCAGCCCCCCCTCCTGCCTCCAATTATGGACATGCTTTCATCTGTATGCTCAGGAATGAGCTGATAGGATCAGGATACTTGAAGAAAGAGCCATTGTCTTGTCCATCTTTCATGGTGCTCATGCCACCTCCCTGTTTTACCCCAAGCAATAGCTCACCCAAACATGGAAATTCTGCCATCATTTATTCACCATTATGTTGTTCAAAACCCATACAACTTTCTTTTGCTAAAAGACTGTAGTAGAATGATCACATTGTTGATATCACAAACAATTAAACTTAACTTATATTGAACCTAGAATGTTTCTTTAAAGAAACGCTTCAGATAGCCATATTCCAGTGTACTAGTCCTTGTTGATTTACTGTGTTACTCCACAAACTGACATGTTGGACTGGGAATTTTTGGTGAAGGTGAGCTTTCACACAGCACTTTCTAGGACAATGTGGATACACTCGATTAGAACTTGCCGTTTCCTGGTACAGCAAAAAGATTTGAGAAATGAGCTGTTAAAACTTGTCCTATTTATTTTTCCTCAGAGTAACTCACTCTTAGGAGGAGTTGTATTGTTTGACAGAGGGGTCTGGGCTTTTGTAAGCATTTTTTTCGGAGGCTGTTGCTTCTCCAAGACAAAAAGCCCGACATAAAGCTCCTATGATTAATACTTCCAAACCCCCATGTTCGGCCGAGTCATTGAAAAAAAAAAAAGCTTTTTAAGCCTCCCAATCTTTGATGACTGTGGCTTATTTTTGCCGCAGTTAGTGCCCCATAAATCACGGCTCATATTTTATAGAGTTCATAGTTGAGCTTTAAGCAACATTGAAGTTAATGAGGCTTAACAACAAATACTAACAATCCTGTAACTGTACACTCTGCCACATTGAACTGACCTCCCTGTGAGATGTTATTTTTAACAAGTTCATGAAATCATAAATCACTTGTTTCTGGACTGGATAAAACCTCTTATATATAGTAAGAAATGCATGACCACTTGCTAGCGGCTAACAAGTCCCAAAAGTGATTGTGTTGGATTCATTGAGATACATTAAGGTATGCGGTGCTGTTTTTAGGAGTTGCTCGAAAAGCAGTTACTTGTGTAATGGCAGTGTGGAAATCTGAGTTCCTTGAGGACCCCAGGGGCCCGGGCCTCTCTCATGATTGCAGCCCTCAAAGGGCCAAGGTAATTAGGCCAGGTGAATGGGGTGGCAGCCTGATATAGTGGGGCCTTGTTCCTGCTGCTGTCCACCTATTGTCTGGGCAAGCCACTGGGATGATTTTCACCAGGAAATAGTTCGGAAGAGGGTGGGTCATAATTATGAATATTGTAGACATAATAGAAGATTTGGCAATTGGTAGAATCGATTGGAGGAAGGACAGCCATATGTCCCAGGTAAAGGGTTGATTGAACCTTTTGTTGGTGTTAGACAGTAATAATGATGCAATGCTTTTCTTCTTAACAATTGAGTCTCCAAGAGAATGTTAGGATCAATGACACTTTTGCTAAAGAAAAGTCCCTCTATTAGTGTGTACCGCCTTTGAAAGACATGTTTTCAATATTTCTCAAACATCAAATTAAATATAATGTCTACCCAAACTGAACTCCATACTATTAAAAGAAGGATCTATTCTACTCAGATCTAAAACTGCTCAAATATCTAAGAAAACAGGCAGTACATCTGTGCTGAAACACAAAGATGAGCAAATCTGCCGAAGGGAGAAGTGTGAAGTGAATGGATATATTGTGTATTTCCGTTAGCCATGGTTACTGGCTTTTTCTTTTTGCCTGAAACTGTCTCTTCCAAGCCCCCCTCTCTCTTTCTCTCTATCTTTCACCCTCTCTGGTGCACTGAGCTGCTGCCGGCAAGATAAGGCCTGGTCTCTCCGAGTTTAGGCTTAACGTAATCCCTCACCCCACCCCCAAAAAAGACAGTGCTTGTGCTCATCCACATGGAGACGGAAAACAGAGGATGTGGGGAGGATGAGGG
>NC_137134.1:7886060-7938560 GCF_949319135.1 Squalius cephalus
AATCATGCATTGCTCACCTAAAAGGAATATTCTGAGTTCAAGTTAACTCAACTGACAGCATTTATCACATCATTTTACCACAAAATTAATCGTTTTGTCCCTACTTTTTTAAAGAAAAAGGTTGTTAGTGAGTCCTTTACAATGCAGGTGAATAGGGCCAGTTTGTCAAATGCACATTCATTTGAAATGTAATTACTTTACAGCTCAATTAATACACACGTTTATGGAAATAATTATAATAATTAATGTAATTGCTTATAAAAGTAGAAGCTTAACATTTTTGTCTTTAAATGCTCCAGAAAAGGATTCACTTCCATTGTAAATTGCTCACCACAGCCTTTGTTTTTGTTTTAAAAAATAAACATGAAAAATCATTCACAACCAATTTTAATTCTTTAATGTGACATATTTTTTCTGAATGAAACAGGATAGCCAATGAAAACTACCGCTATTGTCCATAGGATGTCATTTTTATTTTTTTTATTTTATTGTTTATAGTTGGGACATTAGATCAATACTGCCAAATATCCAATTCACAATTAAAATATTTAGGCTACAATATTGTTTCTATTTGATTTTCAATGTTTTTGATAATGCGGCACACTGCTGGAGCTGCGAAATAAGAAACAACACACATCCAGCCAGTTTGACCCTGATGTGGAAAGAATAATCAATCTCGCGTTCCATCAAGAGAAGAAGTCAAGGCGGGAAGATAAAAGCGTTTTCAAATAAATAAGTAAACAAGAATAGAGAGATTTACAACAAGAACTGCAACTCAAACGGTTTTCACAAACAGTTAGCAGAGTTCACAAACAGGGTCTTTCTGTCTCTCTGGTAAAATTCAGAGAAGACCGTCGGCCTCAAATTTCCATTCGGCTTTGTTTCTCACAGTCACTTCACACAGACAAAAGTTCCAATAGTGCAAGCTTATTTATTTATTTATTTATTTACTGATTTCTCTTTTTATTCCTCACAAAATCACTGCATTGTTCTTCGAAAAAGCCTCATGGGTGGTCTGCCAAAATCTAGTGTAAAAAAAAAAAAAAAAAATCACTTTGTGATGGATGGCGCAAAGAATTTTATACAATTGCATTATATCTTTAAATCTTATTGAATGTTAACAGAGGTACATTCACATGCTGAAATTTACATAATTGCATTATTATACGCACAATATGACATTGTGCACTAAATATATGCGATAAAGCCACGGAGAACATTCATCATGCCATCCACAGCATTTCTACAGCATTTAATAACATATTGCCTATTAAGTGATCTATTTAGTTGTCTTATCACTTTGCTGTGGTTGGACTGCGCATTCCTGTTTGTGTATGCAAGTTTAATATAGCACTGAAATGCACAACATAAATATTTATGGCTTTGCTTACTTAATTACACCCTGTTGAAATACACTATTGCATCTAAACAGGTTATGCACGCCACTTGCAAACGAAACTGCGCATTACCCAAGATGAATGTTGATGTAGACAAAATGCCCGGGGACACCTTTTGGTTTGTGGTGAACATACGTTGGATCATGTTATGTCAAAAGACCGTCATGTGCAACGTGCAACTCAAATCACAGTTTGATTTGAGCTGTGAAGTTGTTGAAATTATCCTTTGAGATAAAGGAATTTCTGGTTATATATTACAAACCCAATTCCTGCGAGTTTGCTCCATGTAAACAGTATTGTAACATTGCTTTTAAATATAATCCAATAATTGGTTTTAATCAATATGTACATATTTTTTCACTTAAAGGGACAGTTCAGCCAAAAATGAAAATGCTCTCATGTTGTTCCAAACCCTTTAAGACTTCATAAAACTTCATAAAATTGAGGTTGAACCACTGGAGTCACATGGATTACTTTGTCTTTACTACATTTCTGGAGTTTGAAAGTGGTAGTTGCGTAGACTGTCAATGGAGGGACATAAATCTCTCATTTGATCATCTCAAATCTCTGAAAAAGATCTTAATTTGTGTTTGAAAGTGAAAGAAAGTCTAATGGGTTTGAAACGACACGAGGGTGAGTAATTAATGACAGAATTTAACTAACCCTTTAATCATCTATTGATTCTTTTCAGGTTTACAGATAAGTGAACTTAGTAGCAATAATAAAGTTGACTTTATTATTTATTAACATAATATTAGTATCAGACCGTTGACCTTCAGTCGTAAGTTATTAATTATTTAGTTAATATTTAAAATGACTGTATTTAATATATTAATTTGTTTTTATGAAATCTAATATACAATATTATATATTAAAATATCTTATTTCAGGGAAAAAGTATAGAAAATAACTAAGGCCAAATACATTTTTAAAAAACTTACCTAGCTAAAAACTTTTCAACAGTTTAACTTGCTCAAAAAAGTTTTATGTATACATATACTGTATATAAACTCTGACCATCTCTTCTATCTGTTTCTCTTCCTCTCTTTTGGTCCCCATTAATACAAACTGGAACCGCTGCGGTTCCACTTGACATCACTTGCATCTCAGCGATCCAGGTGATGAATTAAACACATCTGTTGTCTCCCTCAGGGAGGAATACCTTGTTTGCTTGCCAACATTTCTTGTCATTACCCAACCAGCTGGCAGGCCAACCATTTCTCAGGCATGTACCTACCTCTCCCATGTTTACTAGTTAGCCTGCCCGCATTCTCCACCAAAACAGATGAAAACCCAACCCACTGTTTGTCTCACAAAAGTACAAAGTAAAGCTTGTTCTGGAAAAGGACTTAGACAGGTGTACAAGCCATCTTTATTCGTTCAAAAATACATTAAAATGCTATTATATATGCAGATACGTGAATACACATATTCTATGATGACCATGTTTTTAATTATCTGATTTAAAAAAAAAAAACATTTTTATATATTATAAAGTAAAAAAAAGTCAGGGTGGTACAACTGCCCAGATATCATACTGAAGAAAGAAGCCTCAGTAAAAGAATACAATTCTAGTTTGGCATTATCTAGTTCTCAGAATGAGAACAATCAATCAATCAATCAATCAATCAAACAATCAAACAATCAATCAATAACAAAATATGCTTCACTGCTTATTAACATTTGAAAAAAACAAACAAAAAAAAAAAACATTTTTTAATGCTCACAAAATCATGTGGTCTAAATAACATGGAAAAGGAAACATAAAACCAGAAATTATTCTACAAGATCCAATTATTTGACAAGTCAAAGTTGTAAAATGTCATAAATAAAATAAAATAAAATACATTGACAAATAACTGTACAGACATTTTAAAACATACTGATTAAGATGTGTTTAACGTGCAAGGGAAATATGTTAATACTTTTTATGTATGTGTGTGTGTGAGCTATATGCCATTTTTGGCTACATTCTGACAAACTAATGGAACACATGATGTGTGTTTAGTAGCTTTGAACATAAAAATGACCCAAAAACAATATCGCTAAGCCGATAGTGGCACAAGACCCATATAAACCTCAAATGAAGGGTCCACTTCCTTAGCCAGGGTTTTATTTCCATTACGCACACACTTATTGCATAGATTTATGCTGAGGAGCTCAGATGGGTTTGAGAATCTGTCGTCCGACCGGTTCCGCTAACCCTCCTGATCAAGCCCACGTTTGCCTCCCAGAGCTCCACCGTGACAAATCCCAATCAATACTCATTACCTTGACAGTCTCTCAGCTCGCACGCTGTACTACTGGAAACATCTGCCAGTGATCTCAAGTTCACACTGCTCAATGCCATTAGCGTAGCATAGCTGAGCATTTGGATTCGTGTTCTTGCATTTAGCCTTTGCTCCTTCAACAAGCGGGATCTCCTCTTCCGATTGGAGGTTAAGAGGAAAAGGCTTGCCTTGACATGCATTTGAATGAACTGTCGCATCATATCAGTTGTAAGTCTGCGCTTTTGTAAATTATTCATTAGCTTCTCATTGCCTGTCGTTACGTTTTAAAGCCAAGAGTGTTCCAGATCCTCCTGCAATGTGGTATCCTCGCCGCTTTCGTCAAACTGACAGGAAACAGCTTCAGTGATCCAGTCATAATGGATGCATTTACACTTGGCTTTTAAAGTGGCGAAGACGAGGGGAAATGCTTGTTTTCACTCTAAATGACAATCACATTTAAGCAGGGACGTGCACAGACATTTTGAGGGGCAGGGGCTCAAGTGAAATAAAGGGCACTTCTCATAATTACATTTTTTTTTTTTTTTTTTTATAAAAAAGTATATATATTAACGCAACTCTAACTTCCTTTTTAAAAAAATTATTTAAAAAGTTAATTAATTTTATCTTCCTCAAACTCACACAATTGTTTCATTTTCAAAAGATGTCTACAAAATAATCAGTTCACACAGAAACCATGGTCTCCTTAGTATTCACTAGGTTTATAGAGTAGCAAAGGAAACCATTCCACAATGTGCATGTTTTGAAAACATTTCCTATGCTACTAGTTTCAAGTATATATTTATTAATTGTTTAAATATTTTTTGTTTCACAAGCAAAATAACTTTTTAGCTTCACACAACCAAGCATCAGAATACTGAATTGCCTTAATGTTTTAATCAAATACATTAATATTATTATTGCTATGCATGTACACACAGACACATACACAATAACTGATGGTGACTGACATGGACTTAGTTTCACATTTGAGGAGCAGGGAGAGGACTGTATCATCAAATAAAACCTTCAAAATCCACATTTAGATGGAGTTTGTTTTAAACCTACTACACTCTTAAAAATATTCTGTGGCTTAGTAAATATTACAGAAATATTTAACTTTATTAACTTAATAAAATCTCTGAAAATCTTACTTGCTTGTTTGAATTAAACTTACCAAAATAATTGAGTAAAAATTCAATAAAAGCCAATGTCATGTATGTATTTGTGGTTGTATGGAATACTATTTTATAAAGGTTTAGAGGAAATAAAAAAAAGTTAAATTACTCATAAATAAAAAGTTAATTTATAAATATTGTTATTTTTAATCTTTAATGTTAACTTATTTCTACTCAGTTTTATTTATTAATGTACCAGATGCAGTTACTCAGATTTACTACATTTTTTAGAGTGTATCCTCCATCTGTTTGCATCTGTAGATTTCTTCTAAATTCACCAATTTAGATTTCTCAATTTCAGGGCGAAAGACTCTTGATGTAATTAAGTCATTAACTGGGGACGTTCTGTATGCAATTAGGTGTCAACTAGTTAAAATGCGCACATTTGCATCTAATTGACAGGGCAATGCAGGTAAATAGGATAAACAAAATAACTAAAGCATATCACCTGGTGGTGATATATGCTTATTTTATTACTAACTTATTTTATTACATGGCTTGGTTGAATTCCAATGTAGAATGCGGTCTGTTATTTCTTGATATCAGACCGCTGTGCGGAGTATAACAGACCGTTGCCATGAAAAACAGAGCGTTGCTATGGACTCACAGGATTCTAACCGTAGAGACGGAGCACACTATTTTCTTTAGCGGAAGCAATACAATCGGGTTTTAATCGGGAGAGAGAGAGAGAGGGAGCACTTCAGAACTCCTGACCTGATATTTAGATATACTATTCTTCAATAAATATATTTGTTTGACAGGGAAGCTGTACGCAAACAGGAATATATATTATAAAAAAAAAAAAAAAAAAAAGCACCCCAGAAAAAAGGGCACTTTCTCTCCAGGAATAAAAAGGGCAGGTGCTCAAGCCCCCTTTGATGTCTATGTGTGCACGTGCCTGCATTTAAGGAATATTCTGGGTTCGACACAAGCTAAGATCATTCTACGGCTGATTACTTCAAAAATAGTTTCGCATAAAAAGGTTGAAGTTGCTTACAATGTATTTTTTACAATGAAATGCGAAACTTTTAATTTGATAACATGTATATGAATGCTTCTGTAAAAGCATGTGAGTTATTGAGCTGTAAATCTGTTTAAATCAATACTTTTACAGTGATTTGCGGTTTGTTTGTAAAAAAAAAAAAAGTACACTTTAGCATACTTTTAAAAGAACACATTACAGAAATATTATATTTAACTGAAATGTTAACTGAAATGAAATTTAAATGTATTATAGTTTAAAGTTGCAACTATTTTTAACTGTGAAACCGGACATACCCTAATCCTAACCTTATAGTAAGTACTTGTTAGTTGCATGCAGTTATGCATAATTTATAATGTTTTTTGTTTTGTAACCACAGTAACTACATGTAACGTGTATAACAATGACACTGTAAGATAAAGTGTTACCCATCTTTATGTAACCGGTCTTACTCAACCGATTCGAATCAGCGACTCTGGCGTGGGAGGCGGCGCGCTAACAAGGATGCTATAACCAAAGCCTCTAGCGTTTGTCGCTAATGCGACTTGAGGCCTGGGGAGTTTTACACGCATAGCTCTTACTAGCCAACTCCATTACACTCACCCCCCTAAACCTCACTCCCATCCGGGTCACGGCACCAATGTAACCTGTCCTGCTCGACCCGATCCGAATGGGATACGAACCGGGGTCTCTGGCATGGGAGGCAGGCGCGCTAACAAGGATGCTAAAGGACGCTGCTGCTAGCGTCAGTTGCTAGCATGCCTCTTGAGGCCTGGGGAGTGAGGTTTACACACACAGCTTTTACTGGCCTACATCCGTTACATTTACGTAACATTGAATAACAAACTACAGTTAAAAAAAAGGAACAAAATACTTAACACATCGAAATCACTAAAATCAGCTTAACATGCATTTGTCTTGTGGTTATGCTATTGAAACAGTGAGTATTTTAACGTTTATGTATTGGCCGCATTCACTTTCACTGTAAATGCTTAATTGTAAAAACATTTATAAGGTATGCATGTTCTATTACATTGGACATGGACTTCTTTAACCGCATTCACTCAGTTTACATGACCGTATGATTTGTAAGACTTATGAATACAGGATGTTTTTGGTTCGCTGAGCAATGTGAAATGTATCTTTTTTGACAGTAAATAAATTGCGCATCTTTACAGCCAACCTGATTACTATTCATGCTTCTCTGCAGGAAAACAAAACTCAGGATACGGAAATGACAATGACGCGTGTTTCACAGGCTCATTTCTCCACCTCTCCACTGCCCAAATTCTGTATGATAAACAGTTTCTTCTACAGGCACACAGTAGTAAACGGTGTGCTAGTTTTTTTTTTTTCTTTCTTTTAAGAGTATGCAAGTAGACGTTGTTCGCGGGCAGCCAATGGAGAACATAGGCGATAATAATTCCAATTTGTTACAAACCTATGTAGGTTTGTACAGGAGTTAAGCATTTTGGGAGAAAATAACTTCATTTATTGTGCACTTTGATCTTTGAAACTTTGCAGACCTTTTACTTAAACACTGCATGAAAGGTATAATTTGAAAAATCATAATATTGGCACTTTAAAATAACATTTTTAAAGTCAGATTCAGCCTGGACACTGTATTGGATCATACGTTTGCTGTTTGCTGTCTACCTCAACACAATGTCTGTTGGTAAAGATAAATATATCATCTCTGACCTGTGTGTATCACGCATGTGTCCACCTGACTGTTAAGGTCACTGCTATGGTGCTCAAATATGTACAGCAAACATGAAATCTCAGCCAGAGTCAATTCAAATGCATTCTCAGGCCAATAACTCTTTAACCTTGGACCATATGCAGCCTCTGCAGATTCGTGGCTGTTTGGTCTATTGCTAAAGTGATGAACTGGCATTAGCATTAGCCTGGAATTCCCCACAGAGCGCGTCCAAACCCCCAAGCTGTCCGACGTCTGCATGTTTATTTGTGCATGAGAGGCTGGATATGTGTAAACCTGTCAGAGATTTTCGGCCAAGAACTCCCAAGGTGAGAGCGAGTGACCTCCACCAACTGTCCCCGACATCTCCCCTTTTCACATCTTTATTATTTCATCTGTCCTCCAAAGGGGTCCTGGTTCTCCCCGGTTTATTATTGCAGAATCTTTATGCAGAGACAACTACAGGTGTAAGTTAGCAATTTGTACTGTAGGTTGATTCCTCTGAAAACTGTGAACCCTGTTTAACTTTTTTGGGTGGTGTGGATATAGTTATTTATTTAAAAAATAAATAAATAAATAAATAAATAAATAAATAAATAAATAAATAAATAAATAAATAAATAAATAAATAAATAAATAAATTATGCACTTTGTACAGTACTTAAATGGATTTAAATACACCTTTTGTATGATAAACATATTTTTTAAAAAATTTCTTAAAATTGTTAATTATGCATAAGTCAAATGTGTCAGGGTGGTTCAACTATCCTGATATCATAATGAAGATAATAGCCTTTTTAAAAGAATAAAAGTAAAGTTTTTTTTTTACAAATATATATACATATACAGTATATATATATATATATATATATATATATATATATATATATATATATATATATATATATATATATATATATATATATTTATATATATTATTTTATTTTATTTATTTATTTATTTTTTTTCAAATCAAAGTCATGTCGTGCAACCAACATGCAGAAACGTACAAGACAGAAGAAAACATAAAACTGGAAATTTTGTCATGAAGACTCAGTGTCAGATATCAAATAATTTGAACGTTGTAAAATGTAATATTCTACAAACACCTCAAAAAGTTAATAATATATTATATTTGTTTAAAAAGTGTGTTTTATGTTATTGATATACACATTTTCTCATTAAAATGATTCAAATATGAACATTCGCATGTAGTCAAAGTGTAAAGAAAATACTTTGCTTTTTACTTGGTTACACCATGACTTTTTTCAAGAGTCATTGAATTGAATAGACTTTAAAATGGCAAATGTTTTCAGAAGAAATTAAACCAACATGAATACAAAAAGTCAATTTCTGTGAACTTGGCACGTGTGTTTTAAACTATTTAAAATGGTCTTTATCATATTCTTATCATTAGCTCAGATTTTAATGTTTGGAGTTTGATATTACTCCCTTAAATAGCTTCAGTGGTGTTAGCAGCCTTTTCTGGTAGATTATAGTGTAGATATTTACTTTTTGAAAAAAAGTTAGGTTGCCTGTAATTTAATTGCTTTATGTTTTCAGTAGCTTATAGGTTGGGAAGCTACAGTTTCCATAACAGTGGGCTACCAAACAGGGTTCAATTTATGTCTGTTGTTATTATTTATACTACAAAAGAATGTTTCTCTCTCTCATGTCTTGAAGACATGCAGAGGACTTGAGAGTTATCATAAAATGTCAAATTTGGCCCCACACACCTATAGCAACATGTTCAGCCAGGCTTGTGGATTCAGATGTTTTGCAATAAGCGGTTGTGTTCTGCTTGGATAATTAGGCTGTCAACCCCACATTGCACAGACTTCCGACAGTTTAAACTTTCCGAACATCAAAGAGCCGATAGCGGTAAATGAGGTGCATCCAGTCCTGTTGAGTGAAACTCTAGTGGTTGCAAAACGAGTTCACTATACGTTTCCTTTCAAGACTTCAGAATGACTTGAACACAGCAAATAATATGAAGCATGTTATGCTCATTACCTTTCATGTAGTGTGTAATATAGTTTCAGAAGTCAAAGTTAACGATACATGGAGTTCCAAAAGAAAGAACCAAATCTGAACTGCCTGTAAAGAGTAATCAGTAATTGGTGGAAATATTCTCTATGGTGGAAATGGAGACTGAGGAACGGCTGATGGACTTCCGTTGCGGAGGATTCATCTCCCACCCCATTTCATGTTCTGCATCACTGTTTCTAGACAGCACAAAGAACTTGTTGGACTGTGATTTATCAGGATGCTCTGAACCCTCATCGCTGTTTCCAGACACCACAAGGACCTTAATGGACTATGCACTATTACCTTCGACCCTGTCAAGTCTCCATCTGCCTCCGTCACCGCCCTTCTCAGCTAGTCCTTCACCCCCGCCTCTGCTGGAAGTTTGCAGCCCTTCACCATCTCCTGTAATGTCATGCTGTGACGTCAAGCAACCTCCATCAGCGAGTGGATCCTGTGGCTCTGCCTCCGGCCTCTGATCACCACGCTCCATCTCGGCCCGTCGACCTGTCGGCTTCGCCTTGGCTCCTCCCACCTTCGGCTCCACCAGACACTCTCGGCCTTTCGACTTCACCAGGTTCCCTCGTCCCACTGGCTCCCCTTGGTCAGTTGTCACACCACCTCCGCCACGGACTTGTGGAACTTCCTCTACGCTCCGTTCCTCCACCCCTATGGCTGCAGCGGGCTCCTCCTTCCCTTCGGGTACGCCTCGGTCCTCGGTCACACCGGTATCACCTCAGTCCTCGGCACTCTTGCTCTGCCTCATATGCTCATCGCCGCTGAATCGCCTAGACCTCCTAGCTGACGTCAGCCTCTACTCCACCTTGGCTCCTCCCTCCCTCGACTCCGCCGTGGGCTGTCGTCTCTGGGTTTGTGCCATCGGACATCTACCATCATTGCCGCCAGGGTCCCTTCGTCCGTCTGTCACCATTCCTCTGCCGCCTGCTATCACAATCCCTTCGCCACCTCCAGAGCTCCCTCCTTTCCTCTCGTGTCTGCTTTTGCAGCGCAAAGGCATGCCTTTTCGGAGGGGGCGTAATGTTACACTTATGTTCAGTTAGTTTAGTTTTTATGGACTTTTAGTTTTGTTTTCATCAGTCACGTGTTTTTTGTCTTTGTTTCCCACCACTCATCTGTTTCCATGGACACTTATCACAGCCGTTCATCATTTAGTTCAACTTCGACTTTTGGCAAAAAAAAAAATCAGTTGGTTGTGACAATTTATTTATAAGGAGCATTGAATGGACAAGAGGAAATCATGTATCATGAGAATAATTTTTCTGTTCAAAATCTAATTTATCTTAATATACTCAAAATTAATTTAGAAATATCTTGGTACTCTCTGAAATGTTTGGAGCTGTAAAGAGATTTTAATTGGGGAAAATGACTGATAAACTTCTGTGGGCGGTAGAAAATGAGGCAGAAAGGAATGTTATGGTGCAAATAACGGCCGTCTGACACAAGATTATGATGTTGGTTTATGAGGGCAGTCTAATGATCAATTTCAATGAGACGAATGAAAGCCATTACTGCCAAAACGGTCTCATCGCAGATGTATTAATGTTCAGGAGAGAATAAATAACAAGTAAAGGTGCATGGTTAAGCATGTGCAATTATCCCACTCAAACATTAATCCCTTGTCTATTTACAATTTTGTTTTTTTGAAATCGCTAATTTGATAAAGCTATTGGCGCCATGAATATGGACACAATTGGCCTAACTGGATGTCGAGCGCTGGGTCCTTGGAGGCCATTATGAAGGATAGACAGCTGGTCCCTGGCTCGGGCCAGCCAGAATCAATCTCTAGTAAACAAGGCCGTTCTGTTGGATTGGGAGGAGTGGTAATTGAGTTTTCTGTTATGTTATGGCGGCAGAAACAGGGACTCCATCAGTGGGAGCAGTTGGCTGTCCCGTATCCTGCCGGGCACCAGAACCTACCATTATGGTGTCATCTCAATTGCCTTTTCAATGTCTCCATGAAAAATTGGATTTGATATAATCTTGCTAACTGTATTTAAGTGCATTATAGATGCATTTAATCAATATTTGCAATGGATTTATGCAGGACGGGACATACAGGGCAGTAGTGCATTTGGCACTGTCACATATGCAATGGGAGATTGCGTATAAATATGTAAAGACCGAGTTTGCACAGAAATTAAAACTACTAAAGACATAGAAGATATTTATGACAGCAGAAGTATTAGTATACATTTTAATCATTTTAATTATATATACTGTGTATATATGTATGTATAATGTATAAATACAGTTGATTGGCGATGAACATGAAGCAGGGCAACAACTCACTGTATGATGGAGGCATGGAGCCTGTAGAATACAGTTAGAATACCCTTAAAATTCAAGATATAAGGGCAAAAATGAGTTTTTGTCTCGTATTTATATCATGATATAGTTAAGCAATACCACACAAGTGCTGTTTTTGTTCTGAATAGCACAAGTGCAAATTGTGTGTGATATTTATTTATACAACAGTTCAGTAAATAAGAAATTAATATTTTTATATATTTTAGACACAATATTGTTTGCTTTTGCTCAGTTTTGACAAAGAGAATATTCCCTATACAGCCAGAGCAGAACTGTTGTGCATCTCCGAAAAACACACAACGGTGTTTAATTTCTGAATGAATCCGCGTTTTGAGCAAATCAATCGAGCGAACCAATGTTTCAATGGCTTACTTATAAAGAGAGCCATTTACTTCATTCCTGAATGAATCCGCTGTTTAAACGAATTCAATGACTCACTCATTTAAACATTTACCGCCACCTACTGGCAGTTTTAGTTTCAATTTAGAGTTTTTTTTTTTTCATTAGAGGGAAAAAAAATCCATATTAATAATAATAAAAAAAAAATAATAAAATAAAAAACATTGAATGTATAGTTCACCCAAAAATGCTGTCATCATTTACTCACCTCATGGGCACTGAAGCTTAAAAGTTTGTGTAATAAATGATATGTTAAATCAGATTTTTTTTTTTTTTTTTTTTTTTAAGGCTACTTTTTGTAATGTCTAATTGATGCTTTTCGCATTTAACACAATAATGACTTTAAATTGTCTTTTGGGGGTAATTTATATAACATTTTGGCACTAAGTCAGTGTACATGACATTATATTGGCCATCAACCGCTCTTCTATCCTATCTTCTTCTATGTCATCCGTATATATTTAAAAAGAAAGTGGCTATTAAACTGCAGTTTATAAAAGAACATTGTCCCTTCTTACCCTTCAGATTGCATAGAACAATCAATCTGGATGTTTCAAGATATTTATTTTATGTATAATTGCTGAAGAAGATACAAGGGAAAAGGTGGGCAGCAAAAACATGTCTGGAGGAAAAATGACAGCAAATTGGTGTGTCAGAATGCAAGCACACAAAGATAGTAAATCAATGAAGAGTAATGAAGTGAAGAAAGACCACTTTAAACAGACGGAGCATTTTGACAGCGATTGAGTGGCTCTGTGACCTTTTATCTGTGTAATATAAGATGCATGTAAAAGTGAGGCTTCGTTTAAACCCCCGAAAGCAGCGAGGCCCTTGAGAAACTTCTGGATCTGGCTGTCAAGGCTAAAAGCTAAAGTCGTTTAGATATAAAGTGCACAGATTCTCACAGTCCTGTTTTTAATGGTCTTTCTCGCTTTCCTGCCCCCTTCAATACATTTCTGTAATTGCGTTCGGTGAAACAGGGGAAGGCGGCGTTGGCATAAACGAGATTGGTGTCTCGCTCGGGACTAGTGGAGTGATAATTGACTTGGAAACGGTGTCTCTGTCACGTACGGTTCCCCATCTGTGCCGTGGTCTGTAAGTACCTGAGAGCCCGTGTCAGGGGCCAGTGTTCGGATCAAGGGGCCGCCACCATGAACACCATTAACTCAGAATGGCACGTCAGCTGTTCTGTGCAAATGTTGAATGGGATGGTCTGGTTTTGGCTGGCGAGCCGCTGGGACGTACCCTGCTGCCTGTGCCAGACCCTGAGCTGTTTGCTGGCCCTTTAATAATCAGTGGAGGACTGTCCCACCGCTGATGTTGCCTTCAAACATGCTGGAAGGATATTAGTGAGAGGCATCAGAAAAGATTTGCTTTGTAGTGAACAGTAAAAAGAAAGTACATCTCTAAATCTCTGACTTCATATTTTGCAATTTCGACTTTGTATCTTATTTTTACGGGGCACCACACATGAAATGCGGTGTGTGTATATATATATATATACATATATATCATGGCCACGAATTAAGATTTTTTTAATTAAGAATTAATTCTCTCATTTAGTAAATTGTGGCCACAAATTTAGAATTCATTCCCATGATTTATTCATTTGATTCTGCAATTTATTAATTTGTTCCCTCGTTTCAGTGAATTTCAGGCCACGTTGAACTAATTTGTTCCGTCGTTCTGAGCAAACAAGGGAATGAATTATTACAATGTGGCCACGATTTAATAAATCGAGGGAGCAAATTATTATTTTGTGCGCACGATTTACTTAAAATGAGGAAACGGGATTAGTAAAACACGCTGACCTATTAGTAAATTGTGGGAACAAATTGTTAATTTGTGGCTATGATATATTTTTTTCCTGCATGTATTGTGCAGGCTCCGTATATTTTAAACAATTGCTTTTTTTTTTTTTTCCTCTAGGACGGTAACAGGATGGAATATCCAACACTATCTCACGACCAAATCGTACGAATTCGTACGAATGATAAAAAGTTGGCTAATTCGTACGAATTCGTACGACCTCACTCGTAAATATTCGTATTCGTAAATACTATATTCGTAAAATATGTACTATTTTGCAAAAATAGGTTGTATGTGAGGTCGTATGAATTCGTACGAATTAGCCACCTCGTAGAATTTGTACGTTTTCCCGTGAGATCAGGTTGGAATATCAAGATGTAAATAAAACTTTGATGCACAAATTTGGAATACAAATAATAATCATAATAAGGTCACAAAGCATTGCCCTCATATGTGAAAAGGGAAAAAACAGCAGCCCCATATTATAGGATGAATTTTGCATTTTAAGGGGAAACAATTTGCGACCGTTAAAAAATAATGTTCTATATAGTATGAAGATACGTATGAATATAATCTGGACATACTACAATCATCATATTGTCGTTGTCATGTGACTTCACTGCCATTCACACGTCCTCTCCCGTGGCTTCATGGGATAATAAAGTATCCATTGGATATGCTCTTCAAAATCTTGCTGGAAGTAGGAATTCATCCGGGAACTTTTCGCCTACTGTTTTATGAATGTTGTGATTTCAGACATACTACACTTTTCATACACTGTCATCCTGGAATATGGCCATGATGTGTCTTCCTACATGGTTGTTTAAGAAATGAAAAGCTACACTACATCAATTAGGTTTAGAAGAACTGTTGCCAAACATATAACATGCTAGAAACATTAATAATCACTGCAATAATGATCCAGTCATAGACTCTTAAGCATTTGCCTATAAATCCAAACAGAAACTTTTTTTTTTTTTTGCCTGGGCGTGTATTTTGTAGTATTTTTGTAAATTACAGGACAAAAATCTGCCTTATCCTGCCTAAAAACAGCAAGCACTCCAACTAATACGGCTTTCCTGGGGCTTAAAGGAAAACAAGAGCAAATAACAAGACACAGAAAGGTCAGCATAGCCTCTGTTAATACACCTTTAAGTCTTCAAGGGAGGGAATCCATCTAACTGCAATGTTTTCCTTTTGATGAGGTGGAGCACCAGGAGGTAATAATCCTGTCAAGAATAAAGAAGGTGCTGTTGGCAACATCCATTGTGAGCTTTACCTCTTAGTATCATTAAAAGTGCAGCATGTCAACAGAAAGGAGTTTCGTCTTTTCTTGACTCCATTATTTCCTGACTCCAAAGCCAGTAAATAATGTCAGAGCAACCAAAATTGAGACCACATGGCCAGTGAGCACCATCTGTCCTTATGCTTGGTTACCTTCAAAAACGCATAGCACCGTAAACCAAGCCTTTTTTCTTCTCTTTTCTTTCTCACATACTATTAAATGTCTTGATTTTATATGATGCACAATTGTTTTATGCACTGCTTCAGCTGCAAAATGGAGGTTAAAAATGTGTATAAGGCACTTGACTTTGTGGACTACAGCAAACCATCCCCGTTCTTGTTGATTTATTCACTTCTTGATAACCGTGAATAAGTGGTAGTGATCTCTTGGCCATGATTAATGGATAAAGACCGTTGAGGGTATTCAGAAGCGAGTCAGCACTTAAACACCGGTGTCTGGCAGCCAGGAGCAGTCAGAGCACTTTATTGATGACTCAAAACCTCTTTGATTTCCAGAGCTTCAGTTTGAGGTAAACATTCACTTCAACCAGGAAGACCCGCTCTAGGGCTTTTCATTTAATTCATTATCATCAGAAAAAGTTAAATCAAATAATGCATCAAGATTCAACTGAGAGATAAGTAGAAGAGCTTGAACTCCTTCGTGAAAAGAAGTGTTAATTATATTGTATTGTATTGAATGTGCACTTGTAGTGTACTAAATCTTAAAAGTATATTTTTAACAGACTTTGTTTGTAAATGACAGTTACACTAACTGAAAATAAGTTGTCTGTGATGCAAAGAATGTTTAGTTGTGTTAACTTAACATTGTTAGTTTTCTGGAGTGCAACTATTCTATAACAAAGCTTTTTATGTTGAGCCAATTCAACATTTGTTGTCTGTAAACCTCAATGCCTGAGGCTGAAAGTGAAAAATTAGCATCAAGAAATATTACGTTACATAAACTACAGTAGCATTGCCAAAGTCAAAAACTGAAAACAGTGAGTCAAGACGATGTTTATTCCAGAAAGCAATTCAAGAAATGTTTTCAAAACCATTAGTCCAGCCTTTTGGCTATTTTAATTAGCCATCTTCACAATCAGAATTTATATTTTCTATATATCTATTATAATTCTCTAATCATGTATTCCCCTATGTCACAAACTCATAAGACTTCCTTTCATCTGCAAAACACAAACAAAAGCGCACAGCTCCAGTGGTTTAATCCGTGCCTTCTAGCAATACAATCAGTTTTGGTTTACATTCTTTTAAAAAACACTAAACCATTTTTCTCTTCATTTTCCCTCAGTACAGATACAATTGTTTTAATCCACAATTAGCATTTGCCTTTTTCTACATGTCACCTTTGTTATGTATATTTGGATTACGTTGTGTTGTAAATAAAATCCAAACAATCAAAAAGACATTCTTTTATTCTCCGTTATATTCTCTCGGATGAAGACATACTTAAGTCCTACTTAATTGGGTCATAAAAGCACTCTCAACAAACTGTGTTTAATATACATTTTAATTGAAATACATAAATGTGTAAATAACATTAAGCATCCAGAAACATTATATTCAGTTCACAATTGAGAATATTCTGTAGCACTTTATTTTAGAGTCCTCTTCCCCATGTACAAACTATGTACTTATTATAGTAATTGCAATAACTGGGTAATAACTAGGTACTAACCCTGAACCTAACCTTAACCCATGTAGTTACCTTATATTACCAGTACTTTCTTAGGTAAGTACAAGTACATGTAACTGTCAAATAAAGTGCATCCGGATATTATTTTAAAGTGATGATATATAAATGCCTAAATTCCATTTTGAGGATTGATTCTCACCGAGATTAGAGCAGGAAATGACAAAAATTGTCTTGGCCGAGAGAGAGTTGGCATGTCTTATTGGACAAGGTGCTTTGGACCAGTAGTGGTTGAGCATGATGCTGAGATGAAGTGCGGGGGAGGAATTTCGGCTTCTAATTACCAGCAAGTGAGCAGTGTGCAAACACCGGGACGTGCAATGAATTGTTGGCAAATATCGAAGGACTGACCAGAAAAAGAAGATTGATAGGAGTGCTTAAAGAGTGATGCTGCAAATTAAGGCTCTTTCAAATGACCCTTTCCTCTTGTCGATGGCTTCGCCTCCTTCCGTACCAATCCCTCTCAAGGACTTCCTTTACAAAAAGCTGTCAGTCTCTAAAAAAAATAAGGGAGACCACTTCCGAAAGGGCATTGTGGGTGAGGGGTCAGAGGTTAACTTCTGGTCTGTTGGCTAAATGGAACTTTGATGACAAGTTTTAAAGCTTGTGTACAAGCAAAACAAAGAAAAATGAGGAGGTCAAATGGTGGACCGAAAAGCAAAATAGTTTTGCTGTAAAGAAATACTGTATGGAATGTAAGGAGGGACCTTTACACTCTTATAAATAAAGGTTCTTTATTGGTATTTATGATTTTAAACACCTTCTTTCTTAGAAATGTTCTCTTGTATTCATGTTGGTTTCATATGGTTTTTATATTATTTAACGCAAATGTTTAATATTTATTTACTCTAAAATCTCATGTGGTGCAACTATCAAATACAAGGAATAACATATTCTCATTATACCCAAATACATGTGAGTGTACACATCTTAATTATAATTTTCCATATATATCCATCAGGAATTGACTGGACTGTGAAAAGCCGGCATTCCATATTTTGATCACCCAATTGTGTCTCTTTTTTTGGAATATGATTCATTGATTCATAAGGAACATTAAATTAAATAGGGTAAATTTCATGTAAAGACTTCATGTAGACTTATGACTATCCATATTTTTCTTTTTCTTTTTTATGTCTGTCTGTTCTCCCGCAAGGCCTTTGGAGATAAAGAACTATCTAGTCAACACAATCAATCCTTTTATCTATTCCCAACAAGTAGCTTAACCCCTCACACTTGGGATGTTTTATTGATGTCACGTTCCCCGTCCGCAGAGCACAACTGTATGCGATGTCCCTCCGTTCGTCTCCTGACCTCATTCTGACTCTACCGTTGCATTTTTCAAAGGAGAGCTCAGAGGCATTGAGAGATTCAAGAGGGCTACAGGGGTCTGTAGAATAATCATCAATAACCCGTTTAAAGACAGAGAGTAAAAGGTGGGTGGACGGTGTTGTCGATGGATGTGAGAGAACTTGAGGAGGGGGGGGGGGGTTGGGGGATGGAGGGGGCATTTCCCTAAAAAGCCCTTGTGCTATTTTGAAAGTCGTTTCCACAGGCTTTAGTAATTCATGGCCAGACTTCGGCGAGAATAAGATGCATTTATCACCTGGACAAGACATTGGTGCTGCTTGGGTAAGAAGGATGAGGATCCCAGGTGGAGTAATGGCAGATTGTCGTGTGTGTGTACACACGAGCGTCTCTGGCTTTTGCGTTTTTAAGATGGGTGATGTGCGAATGAGATCTATGTCTGGCCGATGTGTGGGAACAAAAAACAGCTGTTTTTCTGAATGCCTGAAGAGACAGGCATTGCTTTAGCAGAGGCTTCTTTATCCCAAAAGAGTTTTTAGAGGGGCGTTGAGCTTATCGCCTTTGAGATGTGGAAAAAGTCAGAATTGAGCGATATAAACTCACAATTGTGAGAGAAATGTCAGAATTGTGAGAAAAAAGTCAGAGTTGCAAGATATATACTTGCAATAGTGAAAACAAAGTCAGATTTGCGAGAAAAAGTCAGAACTGCAAGATATAAACAAAGTCAGAATTTTAAGAAAAAAGTCAGAATCGCGAGATAAACTTGTAATTGCGAGAACAAAGTCAGAATTGCAGGGGAAAAGTCAAAATTGCAAAAAAAGTCTGAATTGCGAGATATAAACTTGTAATTGCGAGAACTAAGTCAGAATTGCAAGGGAAAAGTCAGAATTGCAAAAAAAAGTCTGAATTGCGAGATATAAAC
This sequence comes from Squalius cephalus, assembly GCF_949319135.1. NCBI lineage: Eukaryota > Metazoa > Chordata > Actinopteri > Cypriniformes > Leuciscidae > Squalius > Squalius cephalus. The sequence continues at coordinate 7,905,367 of NC_137134.1, forward strand.
TTGTAATTGCGAGAACAAAGTCAGAATTGCAGGGGAAAAGTCAGAATTGCAAAAAAAAAAAAGTCTGAATTGCGAGATATAAACTTGTAATTGCGAGAACAAAGTCAGAATTGCAGGGGAAAAGTCAGAATTGCAAAAAAAGTCTGAATTGCGAGATGTAAACTTGTAATTGCGAGAACTAAGTCAGAATTGCAAGGGAAAAGTCAGAATTGCAAAAAAAAAGTCTGAATTGCGAGATATAAACTTGTAATTGCGAGAACAAAGTCAGAATTGAAAAAAAAAGTCTGAATTGTGAGATATAAACTTGTAATTGCGAGAACAAAGTCAGAATTGCAGGGGAAAAGTCAGAATTGCAAAAAAAAAAGTCTGAATTGCGAGATATAAACTTGTAATTGCGAGAACAAAGTCAGAATTGCAAAAAAAAAGTCTGAATTGCGAGATATAAACTTGTAATTGCGAGAACAAAGTCAGAATTGCAGGGGAAAAGTCAGAATTGCAAAAAAAAAAAAAAGTCTGAATTGCGAGATATAAACTTGTAATTGCGAGAACAAAGTCAGAATTGCAAGGGAAAAGTCAGAATTGCAAAAAAAGTCTGAATTGCGAGATATAAACTTGTAATTGCGAGAACAAAGTCAGAATTGCAGGGGAAAAGTCAGAATTGCAAAAAAATAAAAAGTCTGAATTGCGAGATATAAACTTGTAATTGCGAGAACAAAGTCAGAATTGCAAAAAAAAGTCTGAATTGCGAGATATAAACTTGTAATTGCGAGAACAAAGTCAGAATTGCAGGGGAAAAGTCAGAATTGCAAAAAAAAAAGTCTGAATTGCGAGATATAAACTTGTAATTGCGAGAACAAAGTCAGAATTGCAAAAAAAAGTCTGAATTGCGAGATATAAACTTGTAATTGCGAGAACAAAGTCAGAATTGCAGGGGAAAAGTCAGAATTGCAAAAAAATAAAAAGTCTGAATTGCGAGATATAAACTTGTAATTGCGAGAACAAAGTCAGAATTGCAGGGGAAAAGTCAGAATTGCAAAAAAATAAAAAGTCTGAATTGCGAGATATAAACTTGTAATTGCGAGAACAAAGTCAGAATTGCAAAAAAAAAGTCTGAATTGCGAGATATAAACTTGTAATTGCGAGAACAAAGTCAGAATTGCAGGGGAAAAGTCAGAATTGCAAAAAAAAAAGTCTGAATTGCGAGATATAAACTTGTAATTGCGAGAACAAAGTCAGAATTGCAAAAAAAGTCTGAATTGCGAGATATAAACTTGTAATTGCAAGAACAAAGTCAGAATTGCAAGGGAAAAGTCAGAATTGAAAAAAAAGTCTGAATTGCGAGATATAAACTTGTAATTGCAAGAACAAAGTCAGAATTGCAGGGGAAAAGTCAGAATTGCAAAAAAAAGTCTGAATTGCGAGATATAAACTTGTAATTGCGAGAACAAAGTCAGAATTGCGAGAACAAAGTTAGAATTGCGAGATATAAACTAAAAAGTCAGAATTGTGTGAAAAAAGTCAGAATTGCGAGATTTAAACTTGCAATTGCCAGAAAAAAAGGCAGAATTGTGTGAAAAAAAGAAAAGTCAGAAATTCGAGTATATATCCCACAATTCTGACTTTATAACACAATTGTGAGATAAAAAGTCGCAATTATCTTTTACTCTTCTTTTATTCCATGGCGGAAACAAGTTTCCATATTTTTCTGCAGTGATGCCATAGAAGAACCATTTTGGACTCCTCAAAGAACCTTTCAGTGAACAGTTCTAAAGAACCTTAATCCTCTGTAGAATCTTTTGTGGGATGGATAAGCTGCATGCATGTTAAAGGTTCTTCATGGAACCATCAATGCCAATAAAGATCCATTTTAGAACCTTTCAGTGAGCATTTCTGAAAATAGCCATTTCTCTTCTGAGTGTGCAGAACATTTTAATAATCTAACAAATCTTTTTCCTCCATTGATTATTTTGTGAAATGAAAAGGTTTCATTGATGTTAAAGGTTCTTTATGGAAGATTCCAATAAAGAACCCTCATTTTTAAGCAACCATCACATTTCCCTCAAACTTTTAGAAAATTCACCCCATATTTTAGGAGAAACCAAACAGAACAATGCAATTTGTAAATGACAATCCTACTAGTGCATGTTTTCCAGCATCCACCAATCCGTGAAGGTAATGAATATCATAATCCGTCACTCGCTTTTCAAATCTATAAGTTCTTGGTATATTGAGTTTTTGTGACATACCAAATTCACATTGGGAATTTGAATGGAAAATCGGTCACGGCCTTTGAATTCTTGTGTGACCTGCACCATTCCTAGGCATGTGAGCCATTTCTTTGGAAGCAGATGATGTTAAATCCCATTGAGATTAAATGCATTTCTTTTTTCTCAGTGTCTTTTCTCAGTGTCTGTTGAATGTGAAAAGCATTGTGGTAGAATGTGTCTAGAGCAATTGTCTCTGGACAAATCAGGCCTAAGAGCCATTTAAATCTAAACTGGCGTTAAACACGTTCAAATTGGGAACACATCAGGAAGTCACGGACAACTGCATGCTCGCATGGAAAAATGTGAGGGTTTGTGGAGATTATTTTTGCAGTTTTTCAGGAAAAAAATGATTAATAAAGATAAAAAAGTATATATATATATATATGTATGTATATACTATTATTAAATAGTGAAAGAAATCAATACATTTATTCAGCAAGGACACATTGAATTGATCAAAAGTAACAGTAAAGACATTCACAAAGAAACAAAAACAATGTTGTTATATCACTGCTTCCACAAATACACCAAGCGGCTGTTTTCAACATTAATAATAATCAGAAATGTTTCTTGATCATCAGATCATCATATTAGAATGATTTCTGAAGGATTATGTGACACTGAAGACTGGAGTAAGGATGCTGAAAATTCAGCTTTGATCACAGGAATAAATTACATGTTACAATATATTCAAATTGAGTTTAAAGTTATTTTATATTGTAATAATATTTCAACAAGAACAACCTTCTTTTACATAACTCACTGTATATGGCAAATTAAATGATTCATGATTCAAAAAGAATTAAAAAGATTCAAACGTGGTTTTTGCTTCACATCACCAAATATAACAACAACATACACACACACACAATCAAAGACTACCCATCACAGAAAGAAAGAAAGAAAGAAAGAAAGAAAGAAAGAAAGAAAGAAAGAAAGAAAGAAAGAAAGAAAGAAAGAAAGAAAGAACTATTTCTTATGACTTATACGTTGTTTTCCTCATGGGGACCAAATAAGAAAAATGTCCCCACAAAGTCAAAAATTCCTGGCATTACTATCCTAAGGACATTTGTTCTTCACAACATAGGGTTTACTGGGTACACACACACACACACACAAACACACACACCACACACACAAATCCCCAATTAAAGGCCAGGTCTTGGCCTGTCTTGCTGGCAGTGCAGTGTTAACTTAATGCAGCGTGAAAAAAACATTATGCTGCTCCACAGATGGGACCAGTCAAGCAGAGGGACCCTTGTGCTCCTCTCAGATGGACATTTGACCATGAACCCTGATAACGAGACCAGAGCTGCATGGACTCACTGTACAAACCTGACTGAAAGCCATCACTGAGAAACGATGGGGTAGTCCTAACGATAAAAAAGTCTGGACCAACGTATTAGATATGGTCAAAATATTAAAGAAAATGACAATTATTTCAAAGTACTACAAGCACTCTTAATAGATAGCATTGTTTATGTTGCGATTGTTTTTTAAAGACTTTTGAATAACCAACGAGACTATAAAAGTTGTTTAGTTTTGCTGATTTCTGTAAGATGACCCTTTGGAAGTTGATGGCCGTGATGACCTTTCCACCTCACTGGCCTTAGGGGAAAACGTACCATCAAAGAAAACGTAAACATGTTTTAAGGCACTATAAACCCAAGAAAGGTAAAGCAAATATTTTCTACCCTTTTATAGTTTTATTACAGAGTAAGCATGTTCCATTTGAGCTTTTAAATACAACTAAGTGCTTGAGAGTGGATGGTAATGGACTACGCCGCTCAAAATAGTTCCCCACCACAAAATTCTAGAAATGGTGTTTGCCCTCGCAAAACTTGCCACCTAAACGCTAAGACGTTCTGAGTGTGTTTTGGTATATTGGCAGTGTGTTTTGGTTGTACAAATCACTAAAGCAGTAGTAATAGTGATTTTAAGGGTACGTTTACACGACAACGATACGCTTAAAACGGATAAGTTTTTCCTTTGAGTTTTCCGCGTACAGACGACACCATTGTCAAAACGATCCCCATTCACACAGATCCACGAAAACGACTAAAAACCCTGTATTCTGCTGCCAGGCCAGTAGATGGTGATGAAACTCTATAGACTGAACACGTTATACGCATATGCATTACGTCATTGTCTTCAGAGATTCACGTTTTTGTTGTTTACACAGGAGACCGGTTTCAAAAACTTGCACTTTGAAACCCATTTTCAAAAGTTTGCCTTTTCAGGCACTGAAATTTCTGCATAAAAAAAGGAGAAGTTTTTCCTTTGAGATTTCTTCTGTTCGTTTACACTGTTGTCGTGTAAACGAACGGCCAAAAGCATAAAAAAAGGAGAAGTTTTTCCTTGGAGATTTCTGCGTACAGACGACACCATTGTCAAAACGATCCCCATTCACACAGATCCGCGAAAAAAAAAAAGACTAAAAACCCTGTATTCTGCTGCCAGGCCAGTAGATGGCGATGAAACACTATAGACTGAACACGTTATACGCATGTGCATTATGTCATCGTCTTCAGAGATTCGTGTTTTTGTACAGGAGACCGTTTTCAAAAGTTTGCGTTTTCAGGCACCCAAAACGATGTTGTCGTGTAAACGAACGGCCAAAACGCATAAAAAGTTGTACGTATTTACTTAAAAATGGTGTCGTGTAAACAGCCCCTAAAGTACACTTTATCATACTTTTAAAAGTGCACTTTAAAAAGTGTACTTAAGTGTGTTAAGAAACAGCCGTCTCTTTAAGTGCACTTAAGTTGCCTTTAATTAATATTCTATCATCTGTAAGTGCAGGTTTTTGTAAAATACTCTTCTTTTTCACAAGGGTTTCCTTAGAAAATACCAGGAAACATGTTTGAAATTCAATTGCCGCACACTAGCATCCTAGAATCATGTTTCACAGCAATGTGCTGATATCCTTGTCACATCTCTACCTCGGCTATGCTAAATCATCTGTCTGCACCTGGCGAAACACAGTGTGCCCTGTATTAAAGAAAGCGACGAAGGCATTTTTATTTTCCTGCAGTACTGCGTTTGAACCCAGATACGTCCTCAGTGAACCGATGAGAAAGCTTTGCAAGTTTACAATGTGGGCCAAGATGGTTGAGCGCTAGTTTATTAGCTCTTTGGATGGTTTGAGTGTTTCCACAAAAGTGAATTACAGCCTACGTCATACAGGGTTAAATTCCTGCAAGATGTAGTTTGTTTGTCATTTTACACAGAGCGTTATTGTTCAGGAAAGCTTAGTGACTGTGTTTCTGGCTTTCAACAACACATGCCGTGTAAGTCCCACTGGTGTTTAGCCACTTGGTGGCAAAGGTGGGTCACATTTCACAGATACGCTGTGCTACAGGCTTTGGGCGGGTTATAGGCACCACAGTAGGGGTGGGATAATGACTTTTACATGTAAAACTAGTTTTGCATTGATACATGTCCACACAGAACGCAATATAAGTGCTATGGCCGAGAAGAGCAACAGTTGTGTGCTTGAAATGAATCCAAAAACTCAAAATAATTGCTGTCTTGTCCTTTGGTGCGTGCCAACAAAAGCAGAAGAAGAGTGAGGGATCGCTGCATGCCTCCAGATACAATCACGGTTTGATCAAATTCTGCATAACCGAAGCCCAGCGCTGCTTTATAACTCTGTCAGCGTAATATATTATGATTCACCATGGGAGGTCCAGAAGTGTTGGAGCGCAGACCTGCTGGATTTGAATGAACTGATTGGTTTCTCTCGTTTTTAACATTTTGTTATCTGTGCTTTGCGTTTGATCAACCCTCTATTGTCATACTTCAAAGTGGATCAGCAAATCTATATAATTATGTGTACCATAACAGCAGATCAGAGGATTGCTGGTTGTCAGAAGTAGGGTTACATAAAAAGTTTCAAGTAGTTTGGCAGCCAACATTGCTATTTACATATAAGTATTATAATATAATTATGAATATAAATTAAAACGTAACAATAACATTTTCAACAGAAAAGTTACAGTTACAACCTTGTTGTGTTGTGTGTGTGTGTGTGTATATATATATATATATATATATATATACAGTAGTTAACATTTGAAGTGGATCTAAAAAGTTAATCAAGAACAGGTATTGTTAAAAAATTCATGTATAACTTGGATTAAAGGTTTTGATCCACTTCAAATGTTGACTACTGTACATATATATATATATATATATATATATATATATACACATATATTTATAATTGTTATAATTTTTGTTATATATTTTCAGTTCACAAATAAGTAAATACAGTATTACATAAAATAATACTGATAAGTTAAAAATTATTACATTGTTATAATTTAGTTATTTTTATTGACTGTATTATTTTAATTATTTGTAAAATCAAATACATTTTCTTAAAAAACATCAATATACAAAAGCACTAAAGATAGTATATTTGTGTATTATATATTATATGATATTTAATGACTTTTAAGCAAACATAAAACCGTAAAAAATCAAAAGAAGAAAATAAATGAAGAAGAAAAAACGTAAAACAATTAATAAAGAAGAAAACCAACAAATTAACTTACAAATTTAGTAACATACAAATTCTTAACTAACAGACCTTGTAAATCATTCAATGTGTAAAATTACTGTACGGCAAATTAAGACACTTTTACAAGCTTTTAACTCAAAACTATCTTCAGTATATAGTTGACACTATTGTGGTCACTTATTACCCGACAGCCATAACATGAATATGATTACACATAAATTAGTTTGAAGGATAAAGTTAACAACAATTTCCGGTTACACTTTATTTTAAGCAAGTTATATGTAGGTACTATAGTAATAACTATAAATTATGCATGCAGTTAACCCTAAACCAAACCCTAATCTATCAATAACTCTAAGTACATGTTGCTAATTAATATTACTCAGGACTTAAATGCATAATTACACTAAAACAATGGCACCTTAACAAGGACACTGCAAAATAAAGTGTTACCCAATATCCTTATTTAAAAAATGTTTTGTACTAGGTGTTTGAAACCAACATACGGGAAAACCAGTATATACCAGTATCATATCCCCAGTACATTATCGAAGTTATGTGGAAATCTGCATTTCCTCCAGCCGGGACACAATCAGTCACAGCATCTGTGATGAAAAGAACGAGTTGATGGTGCAAATTCATCACTATTTGCATTTTCTCCGCCTCCTCCATATAAGAGGTGTAATATGTCAGACCAAAAAGCCATTGATAAATTGAGAGTAACAGGAAAGTTTAATTAATTATTGCACAAGCGCTCGGATAATGACGTCTCATCAAAACATTACGGATGACTCAATAGCTAGATCTGAAATTGTATCCCACTTCAAACTAATTACCTCTGCGATTATAGGAAACGCTGCCCGCGTTCTCCACCGCGTCCGCCCGGTCAGATGGCCAGTGCATAAATCCTCTGTTTATATATGCAAACCGCTGCCACATATTTTGCTGACACTGAAAGCTGAGCTATTATGCTTGCCATGCAGCAGATTTTTCCCCGTTTTTTCCATTCATGTAAGCGCTTAATAAAGTATTTTCTTGCTCGAGTCATTTTTCCCTCATGTGAATCAGGCCTGCATACTCTCTGCGTCACCGATCCAGAATGTCAGCAAGTGAGACAAAGCAGTGACACTGCATAAATCGACACACATACTTTCTTTAACTGAAAGCAGTTTTCTGAGTTCAGTACAGATCAAGCTCTGGAGCATGTGAGGAATTATGTTGAGTACCACTTAAAATAATGTATTGGGGAACACAAATGTGTAAAGCTTTACAATAAGTTTCATTTGTTAAGCTGGTTAGTGTTTTATGTTTACCTCACATTTCCTGGTGAAATAGGCTGTCTCCACCCTTGTTTTGTCGTGCAAACGGTTGTGGCCTTTTTCAATGATGTGTGTGGACAGAAGAGGAAATGAGAATGAATTATATGACAGGTGGGTGTGTAAACGTAATGCTTCTCAATGGGACGCGCTGCTTTCTGCATGGGCTTCCCTGCCTATGAATGACCCATCACTCACTGCACTGTCCTCTCTCTCTCTCTCTCTCTCTCTCTCTCTCTCTCTCTCTCTCTCTCTCTCTCTCTCTCTCTCGGATGTGGCGTCTCTGTTTGGACAGGTGTGTTTGTGTGTGGGCCTCGTCCCTTTGACCCTTTGAAAAGGTGAGTCAAAGGAGCGGCTTTGCCCAGTGCATTTGTCGGCCATAGTTCTCATATTATAATCATTGAGAGTCTCTTTTAAAGCCATTGTCAGTGTTTTTTTGTTTTTTTTCCATTCATGTGTTTAACCAATCAAGTTAATGGGTAATAATCAGGTTTAAAGCAGCCGCATACTGAGTCATAGTACTTAAAACCAATGAAATGACCTTTATATCTCATGTCTCTTTTACTCTTTACCCAACAGCGTCGGCATCTTTGATCATTTTCACAAAACTTTCATGTCCCCCAGAATATTTAGTTTTATGAATACCTGAACACGTGGTATATCAAAAGAAAGAAAAGAGCCTCTTTATTCTTGAGAATAAACATTTATTCTAGCTTCATGCATTTCTTTTTTATCAACACTTGAATGTTGGTAAGTTTCATCAAAAAAACTCACGTCTAGACTACATCCAGATCGAGTCCATCAACTCTCCCAAAGCTTCACAGTCCTGTGGCTCGTCCTGGGTCGACATTTCATTCAGTGTATATGCAGATTTATATTCTGTTTAATGTTGATGATCACGTTATTTTACATATGCACATGATTACATATTATATTGCTTGGTTCTGCTTCTTCTTCACCTGTTTTTGATCAGGAGATTCAGTACTAGATGCGTAATAGCGCCCCCTACCGTATAACAGCGAAAAAACATGGATTTCCGGAAAATTCTGTTAATGGCGGGAAGCGTCATGTCATAAATTATGGGGAAATCTGTCAACGGCGGGCAAAGAGTTAAAAGCTATTGTCAGTAGTTTTACATATAATAAGAGCAAATGTGGGCGGGGCTTGATTTTGTCTGTGGGGAATTGATTGGATGGTTGTGGTTTGCTATTGGTGGATCTGATGTGATTGACAGGTTGCCCCGCCCTCGTCATCAGAGAAGAGAAGAGAAGAGAAGAGAAGAGATGAGCTGTGGAGGGAGGGGAAGTTATTCTGATTCAAGATTACGAGGAAGATGAATTAAGAAGAAAGATGTGCACGGATAAATCATTTAAAATAAATACTGCAATAAAAACAAGAATTGTCCATTTTGATTTCATGGTGAATTTAAAGGATAATAATCAGGTTTAAAGCAGTCGCATACTGAGTCGTAGTACTTGAAACCAATGGAGTGACCTTTATATCTCATTTCACAGCAAAAGAATCGATGTATCAAAGGTTTAATATACTGGCTTTCTTCAAGCACACATGGAGGGCAGACTCCAACAAAAAGCAGACACTGGCGCTAAACAAAACCTCCTGCTGTTGACACCCCTGAGCATACAACATGTCATACACCCCCCCTCAAGAGACAGCATTCAAGCTCTGCATCATGTTAACAACAGCTCGACATGCGCACCGCTGGGTGTGCGAGCAGGGACCGGCGGAAGACGTGGCTTTAAACCTCACATCAAGCATGTAGCTTTGTTAGCAAGGTGGATGAAGGCTAGCATGGGTAGCTGACTACTTGCACTATGGAAAGATGTCAATTATTATTCACAGTGAATTACATGGCCTTTTTGTAGTCAGCATGATGATCTGAAGTGGTTCTACTTAGTGTCAGTTCCAAAATGTTATCAGAAAATCAGAATTTATAATAAAATGTTATCATTTTATTTGTAATGTTTTAGTTCACATTCTGTGATATATGTCTTTTGTTTATTTTATTTATTTATTTTTTTATTTGAAATGTATAAAATAATATATATATATATATATATATATATATATATATTATGGCAAGCCGTTCAGGAAATAATTATATTTATAATATGAAGTCTGAATATATAGAATTAAAGTCTGAATATATATAAAACGAATGTCTGAATATATATGGAATGAAAGTCTGAATATATATAGAATGAAAGTCTGAATATATAGAATGAAAATCTGAATATATAGAATGGAAGTCTGAATATATAGAATTAAAGTCTGGATATATATAGAATGAATGTCTGAATATATAAAATGAAAGTCTGAATATATATAGAATGAATGTCTGAATATATAGAATGAAAGTCTGAATATATATATATAGAATTAAAGTCTGAATATATATATATATATATATATAGAATGAATGTCTGAATATATAAAATGAAAGTCTGAATATATAAAACGAATGTCTGAATATATGGAATGAAAGTCTGAATATATATAGAATGAAAGTCTGAATATATATATATATATATATAGAATGAAAGTCTGAATATATATAGAATGAAAGTCTGAATATATAAAACGAATGTCTGAATATATGGAATGAAAATATGATGTTATCAGCGCCATCTTGTGTTATTCATCTACTATTTTTTATACACATTTTGAACAATGAGCGAGTCCGCACGAAATTTAGTAGCAGCAATTTTAAGTAACGATCGTCTAATTAACGAATGCGTGTATGAATACGGTGAATTCATAAGATTCATAAATTCCTTCGAGAATGATGCATAATGTTCTTTCAGCAACATTTTGTTGAACATGACTGCCCATAAGCACTAAGAATGTTGCAATAATGGAAATATGATCCTCGAGATGACGTGATGTAGTGTCACGACAGACTAAGAACAAAAGGTGTGAGGACTCAAACGCTGGAGAAAAATAAGTATTTATTAACAAAAACACAAAACAAAACCCACGATGGGGAAAACAGAACTAAAGAAGTACAACAATAATAACAGAACAAGAACACTCTAGAAGATCACGGGGAACAGGAAACAAAAGACAATGAACCGACACAGACTGCAAACAAGAGGGAACTAATAAAGGGAAACTAATCAGGAGGGAACAGGTGGATGAACTCAAACAATAATCAGATAACAAGGGGGAGGGATCAGACAATAACACGAGCACATGGCCCAAAACAACAAAACACCCATGTGCAGCACAAGACAGGACAGGCATGTGACATTACCCCCTCCCTACGGAGCGGCTACCAGACGCTCCATCAGACCATGGCGGGACGGGAGGGACAGACCAGGGCGGGACGGGAGGGACAGACCAGGGCGGGACGGGAGGGACAGACCAGGGCGGGACAGACCAGGGCGGGACGGGAGGGACAGACCAGGGCGGGACAGACCAGGGCGGGATGGGCCAGGACGGAGCAGACAGTCCATCGGGCGATCTGGGCGGAGACGACCCTTCAGGTGGCCAGGGTGGAGCAGGTAGTCCATCGGGCGGCCAGGGTGGAGACTTGCCCTCGAGCGACCACGGCGGAGACGACCCATCGGGAGGCCACGGCGGAGACGACCCCTCGGGCGGCCAGGGCGGAGACGACCCCTCGGGCGGCCAGGGCGGAGACGACCCCTCGGGCGGCCAGGGCGGAGACGACCCCTCGGGCGGCCAGGGCGGAGACGACCCCTCGGGCGGCCAGGGCGGAGACGACCCCTCGGACGGCCAGGGCGGAGACGACCCCTCGGGCGGCCAGGGCGGAGACGACCCCTCGGGCGGCCAGGGCGGAGACGACCCCTCGGGCGGCCAGGGCGGAGACGACCCCTCGGGCGGCCAGGGCGGAGACGACCCCTCGGGCGGCCAGGGCGGTGGAACAGACACCGGCTCAGGAACTGGAACAGACGACACCGGCTCAGGAACTGGAACAGACGACACCGGCTCAGGAACTGGAACAGACGACACCGGCTCAGGAACTGGAACAGACGACACCGGCTCAGGAACTGGAACAGACGACACCGGCTCAGGAACTGGAACAGACGACACCGGCTCAGGAACCGGAACAGACGACACCGGCTCAGGAACCGGAACAGACACTGGCTCCGGCTCAGGAACCGGAACAGACACTGGCTCCGGCTCAGGAACAGACACTGGCTCCGGCTCAGGAACAGACACTGGCTCCGGCTCAGGAACAGACACTGGCTCCGGCTCAGGAACAGACACTGGCTCCGGCTCAGGAACAGACACTGGCTCCGGCTCAGGAACAGACACTGGCTCCGGCTCAGGAACAGACACTGGCTCCGGCTCAGGAACAGACACTGGCTCCGGCTCAGGAACAGACACTGGCTCCGGCTCAGGAACAGACACTGGCTCCGGCTCAGGAACAGACACTGGCTCCGGCTCAGGAACAGACACTGGCTCCGGCTCAGGAACAGACACTGGCTCCGGCTCAGGAACAGACACTGGCTCCGGCTCAGGAACAGACACTGGCTCCGGCTCAGGAACAGACACTGGCTCCGGCTCAGGAACAGACACTGGCTCCGGCTCAGGAACAGACACTGGCTCCGGCTCAGGAACAGACACTGGCTCCGGCTCAGGAACAGACACTGGCTCCGGCTCAGGAACAGACACTGGCTCCGGCTCAGGAACAGACACTGGCTCCGGCTCAGGAACAGACACTGGCTCCGGCTCAGGAACAGACACTGGCTCCGGCTCAGGAACAGACACTGGCTCCGGCTCAGGAACAGACACTGGCTCCGGCTCAGGAACAGACACTGGCTCCGGCTCAGGAACAGACACTGGCTCCGGCTCAGGAACAGACACTGGCTCCGGCTCAGGAACAGACACTGGCTCCGGCTCAGGAACAGACACTGGCTCCGGCTCAGGAACAGACACTGGCTCCGGCTCAGGAACAGACACTGGCTCCGGCTCAGGAACAGACACTGGCTCCGGCTCAGGAACAGACACTGGCTCCGGCTCAGGAACAGACACTGGCTCCGGCTCAGGAACAGACACTGGCTCCGGCTCAGGAACAGACACTGGCTCCGGCTCAGGAACAGACACTGGCTCCGGCTCAGGAACAGACACTGGCTCCGGCTCAGGAACAGACACTGGCTCCGGCTCAGGAACAGACACTGGCTCCGGCTCAGGAACAGACACTGGCTCCGGCTCAGGAACAGACACTGGCTCCGGCTCAGGAACAGACACCACCGGCTCAGGAACAGACACCACCGGCTCAGGAACAGACACCACCGGCTCAGGAACAGACACCACCGGCTCAGGAACAGACACCACCGGCTCAGGAACAGACACCACCGGCTCAGGAACAGACACCACCGGCTCAGGAACAGACACCACCGGCTCAGGAACAGACACCACCGGCTCAAGTGTGTACGTAGCCCACACACACCACATGGCTGTGGCCATAATGGCCAGTGTCGCGGTCACTGAGGGCTCAGGCTCAGGAACAGACACCACCGGCTCAGACACAGGCTCGACGGCGGCCATCTTGTCAGGGGACACAGGCTCAGCAGGCGTGACGTGAACAGGCTCGGCGGCGGCCATCTTGTCCGAAGACACAGGCTCGGCAGGCGTGACGTGAACAGACTCGGCGGCGGCCATCTTGTCCGAAGACACAGGCTCGGCAGGCGTGACGTGAACAGGCTCGGCGGGCGTGACGTGAACCGTCTCTGGCTGGGCAGACGTGACGTGAACCGTCTCTGGCTGGGCAGACGTGACGTGAACCGTCTCTGGCTGGGCAGACGTGACGTGAACCGTCTCTGGCTGGGCAGACGTGACGTGAACCGTCTCTGGCTGGGCAGACGTGACGTGAACCGTCTCTGGCTGGGCAGACGTGACGTGAACCGTCTCTGGCTGGGCAGACGTGACGTGAACCGTCTCTGGCTGGGCAGACGTGACGGATCGCTGGGGTGGCGCAGGCAGTGCGAGCAGCTCGGGCGGGGCCGGTAGGGCGAGCAGCTTGGGCGGGGCCGGCAGGGCGAGCAGCTTGGGCGGGGTCGGCAGGGCGAGCATCTCGGGCGGGGCTGGCAAGGCAGGGTACCAGGGCGACGCGTCAGGGATGGCAGTCACCTCCGGGATGGCCTCCGGGTTAGGAGCCGCCGGACAGGTCATTGAGGAGGCCTTTCTCTTCCTTCTCCGTCCCCGGACCACCGGAACTGGGACCACCGGAACTGGGACCACCGGAACTGGGACCACCGGAACTGGGACCACCGGACTCGGGACCACCGGAACCACCGGAACTGGGTCCACCGGAACTGGGACCACCAGACTCGAGACCACTGGACTCGGGACCACCGGAACTGGGTCCACCGGAACTGGGTCCACCGGAACTGGGTCCACCGGAACTGGGTCCACCGGAATAGCCACGGAGGGGTTCTTCCTTCTCCTCCTCCGTTTCGGAACCACTGGAACTGGGACCACCGGAACTGGGTTCACCGGAACTGGGATCACCGGAACAGGAGTCACCGGAACAGAGACCACTCCCCTGGCGATCCTCTCCTGATGGCGAATGTAACCCTCCACCATCGCCTCAAAACTGACGTGATCAAAAGCTCTACAGATCAGCCAGTCCATCGGTTCATCCAGCGCATAATTAAAGAGATCCCTGCAAGCCTCCTCACCCAGGTTCAGCCCTTCAGCAGCACGACGGAAAATCTGCCCGAACTCCCTCACCTCCATCCCCTGCTGACGGAGAGAGACTAACTCCTGAAACTGGAGAATCCGCTCCCATTGCGGACAGGAGACTGGTTGCGCCTCTCTTCTCCGCTGAGTCCTCATAATTGGTCGGTTCATTCTGTCACGACAGACTAAGAACAAAAGGTGTGAGGACTCAAACGCTGGAGAAAAATAAGTATTTATTAACAAAAACACAAAACAAAACCCACGATGGGGAAAACAGAACTAAAGAAGTACAACAATAATAACAGAACAAGAACACTCTAGAAGATCACGGGGAACAGGAAACAAAAGACAATGAACCGACACAGACTGCAAACAAGAGGGAACTAATAAAGGGAAACTAATCAGGAGGGAACAGGTGGATGAACTCAAACAATAATCAGATAACAAGGGGGAGGGATCAGACAATAACACGAGCACATGGCCCAAAACAACAAAACACCCATGTGCAGCACAAGACAGGACAGGCATGTGACATGTAGACTCCAAATTGTTTGTGTTGTTTGGAGTATGACCAACTGTTGCAAAAAAGTCTTGTAGCTCACCAAAGTATTTGAAAATTTCAGGGAATGACATTTTTAAATGAATCACAATTCAAAAGGCTAAAACAAGCTACACATTATTCAGTGAGAATTGTCAAATGTACACTTTCTTTTTACATATTCACACATTCATATACATTTAGACTTTCATTCTATATATATTCAGACTTTCATTCTATATATATATTCAGACTTTCATTCTATATATTCATATATTCATTCTATATATATTCAGACTTTCATTTTATATATTCAGACATTCATTATATATAATCAGACTTTCATTCTATATATATTCAGACTTTCATTCTATATCTTTCATTCTATATATATATTCAGACTTTCATTCTATATTCAGACTTTCATTCTATATATATATATTCAGACTTTCATTCCATATATATTCAGACATTCGTTTTATATATTCAGACTTCATATTATAAATATAATTATTTCCTGAACGGCTTGCCATAATATATATATATATATATATATATATATATATATATATATATATATATATATATATATATATATACTGTATATATTAACCTTCAGTCATTTTGTGTACATGTTATTTACCAGTATATACTTTTGTTAAAAAGTATATATTATTTATAAACTTTTATTTGATCTTTTTCAGTTTATATTTTGAATTTGTTTGTTTTTTTTTTTGATAATTTTTTGTGCTTTTGTAATTTTTTGCAATTTCTTTTTATTTATTATTATTATTTATTTTTTATATTTCTATTTAGCTTTATTTTATTTCAGTTTTAGTAGTTTTAGTACTTCAACGTAAACAAAAATGACACGTTGCCATGGGAACCAACTGAAATAACAGAGGTTTAAAGTATTTCAGTTCCAGTCATCAAATACTACTTTATTTAGTTTTATTTTAGTTTTATTTCAATTATTTTTAAGCTTTACCTTAATATATATATATATATATATATATATATATATATATATATATATATATATATATATATATATATATATATATATATATATATATATATATCATTTTAAGCATTAGCTTCAGTTTACAATAACAACACCGTGTGTAAGTGTGTGACTGTGTTTTTTGTTTGTGTGTGGGTGTGTGACTGTGTTTTGTGTGTGTGTGTGTGTGTGTGTGTGTGTGTGTGTGTGTGTGTGGACATGTTTTTCTACACCGGTGGGGACTTAAACCTGAATGCACACAGACTCATGGGGACTCGTGTCACCGTGGGGACCTAAATTGAGGTCCCCATGGGTACAAAAGCTTATAAATCACACAGAATTAGTTTTTTTGAAAATGTAAAAATGCAGAATGTCTCCTGTGATGGGTAGGTTTAGGGATAGGGGCAGTGTAAGGGGATAGAATATACATGTGTGTGTGTGTGTGTGTGTGTGTGTCAGTTTGTATGTTCTTATTGTTAAAACTAGAACTATTAAAATTTGCCCTGGCTGTTATGCCGGTCTCGGAAGTACTGACACCTAGTGGTATGGATGTATTATCATGCAAACACAATGATTTTCTGTAACTTCAGTTATTAAAAATGCAACATTTGCACAAAAAAAATTCTAAACTGTCCAAAATTAGGAGAGTATTGAGCCATGTGATTTCAACATGAGGCAAACCGCTGCACTTACAATAAACAACTTTCATTGGGCTACTAATGTAACTGCAGTTTTTATCATGATGAACATGCTTTTCAAAAGTAATATTCATTCATTTATGTGTGGAAGTTTTTAAATTACACAAAAAGATACAGTTCACCTTTAAATTGTGTTAACACAGTTATCATTTTCATCAGCAATTATTACATTTCCATAGTCATAATCATTCATCCCAAACTTTGAAATGGCTTCCCTTTATATCAAATGTCACCAAATCTGCTCATTCCCGAGCCCTTCCCCTTCACACACCCTACGGGATGGACACTTCGCACAGCCGTATCATTTCAGATGGATAAAATTGTCTCACTCTAATTTTTTTTTTTTTTTTTTTTTACTTCCTCAAAAATGATTTTTCACTTAGAAATAGGTCACAGATTGGAAGTTAAAGGGTTTGCGAAAGCCATTGCATCGTATTAGTTAGTGTGTGAACTTACTAACCCTACTTGTGCTGTAGTGCACTGGGTTATTCAGGGGTTTTAGCCTAATAATGAGTGTCTCGTCCCTTACGCTCTCAGACACAGCCGACTTCGGTTAATGAAGGTGCCTCAAGACCAAATGTAGAAGAGTTTTATCTTAATCCAATGATGTTGAAAAGAACATTATCATTAGTAGGAGTTATTACAGTCCATTCACACATTGCCCCTTATCAACATTTTAGATAAATCAAACACATGTCCCAGTAACTTCAAGTTCATGCGGTGTTAATGAGAAAGCTCCTGTTCTCTGCGCAGTCATTTGTTGATCCTCGCTACTTATTCGGACTGGGTTTTTCTTTTCTTTTTTTTCCGCTTCTTTTCCAGCTGACCTCTCCCAAACTCAGTGGCAGATTAGTTCTCGGCTCCCTCAGGGAATACAGAGGGCCAGTGTTGCAAATTTGTCACCCAGAGTGTTAAAAATCCCAGAGGAATGTTAATCTTTCTGGTCTCCTCACACACTCCAGTAATCCACCTACTGCCTCCAAGAAACCTGGCCACCCCGGTCCCGTTTCACTCTCTGCATTACAAGAGCACTGAGTTGTTGTTTTTTACTTTCAAGATATATATATTTTTATAGTAAATATCAGAAAAAAAAAACAACAACCAACACATGCATACATACATACATACATGACATAATAACATAACATAATAAATTAATTCAACAATAGCAATAACATTTGATAATAATAATTATTATTAAATGTTATTGCTGCTATATAACATACTAAAAATAATGTTTATTGTACTTCATCAAGAAAATATTTTAAGAACAACGACATGTTACCTTTTTTAAAACTTCATTGTTCTATTATTCTTAGTGACATAGCAGACTATTTTTTCTTTTAATTGGATTTAATTACACTTTATTTATAATGTATTATCATCCATCCATCCATCCATCCATCCATCCTTTTCTTTCTTTCTTTCTTTCTTTCTTTCTTTCTTTCTTTCTTTCTTTCTTTCTTTCTTTTTCTTTAATAAAACAATATTATTTTAAGAACCAAAACATTTTGTTATTTGAAATTTTACATCATTACTATTAATTTATGATGATTCTTGTAGATATAGCAGACAAATTGTATTTTATATCAGTAAATAATATATATATATATATATATATGTTATATGGTATGGTTATAGCTACTGTGCTGAAGTATACTGTACAAACCTTATGAATCATCTTTCTTTTACCTATAACCAGTATCAGCGCACAAGGACTCAAAAGGGAAACAGAAGTAGAAGGATATTTTTTTTACCAGCTTGACCTGCCGATATGATTGGATCCTTTATGTGGAAAGCAGTGGGCTTCAGACAAGTCAGTCGGCGTACAGTGAGGAGTCACAGTGATTCAGAGAAGAGAACATCTCACCCCCACACAACCCAACCTTTACTAATTCATCGCACCCATCTGTTGTGTTGCATGAGCCTGGCCTCTCTGAACGACATAAATACACTCCCTGGAAGCGATGGCTTCTGTTTTTGGACAGGGCATGGCCCTGATCTTCTTGTTGAATACTTTATAACCCGAAGAAGTTCACTATGATGGTTATTTAAAACCGGCAGAATAAAAGTGGCTATTCAAAGAAATGCAGTATTCAGTGATTCCTTGGTAACTTGTACAGTGTGTGTATATATATATATACTGTGTGTATATACATATATATATACACACACACACTGAAAAATCACCGGCCAAATAAAAAGTTAACCAGTAAATGCTTTAGAAGGATATTTCATTGTTAGTTCATGTTAAATAACTGATTTAACTAATGTTAAGTGAATAGTTGGATCAACTTAAAAAAATTACTTCAATTGGTAACACCTAAAAAAAATTTAGTTTTCTCAACTTAAATTATCACGTTTTATCGTGAAAAACGTGATAATTTAAGTTGAGAAAACTTAATTTCTTTAGGTGTTACCAATTGAAGTAATTTTTTTAAGTTGATCCAACTATTCACTTTTCACAGTGAAATGAAACCTTAATGTAAAGTGTGACCAACTTTTCTTCAAAATTGTTTAAACACACACATAATGCATAAAGCAGTTTTAAACTATATTTTCCCTTATATTTCCTTACCTCATTTCCACTCCCATGTGGCCTTGGTTGCACAGGCCGAAAATGGTTTCAGAAGCACATCAAATGCTTACGCTTAATGAAAGATGAAAGATTATGGCAATAATTAAGAAAGTTAACACGGGGGGTTAATTTAGTCTTCAAGCACAGTTCGCTTTATTCAATCATTCCCTGTCTATCAATGTAGGATAGTTTGACCAATGAGGCATTTCAAGCGGTAGTCAGATAGGCTCGATAGGAAGGTGTGACTAAAACGTGCTTTTGGGTTTTCAGCAAGTGCAGTCATCCATGCACGCCTCCCCTGATAGATCGACACTTCGGTTCAACTTCCCAGGTGTGGTTGTTCAAAAACTTGAAAGCGTAAATAGCTGGGATTCAAAGCCAGGACCCGACACTATTAACAGTGTAAATCCGAAACGTGATGCCTTTACCGGAACAGATCTTTCATGTACCGCTACGTTGTTCCTTGTTTACAAGAAGAGAAACGGTGGAATGATGGATGCTCTTCGGTAGAGCCGAGAACCCAAGCAACCGGGGCCAGACGGAAGAACAAAAGATGTTGAAATCTGTCTAGAAGAAGATATCCCTTTGCTCTCCACACCTCCCCGTTCCCCCGTCGCCTCTTCCTCCCCTCGGGACACGGGAGAAAACAAGAAAGAAATTTGTTAATGCTGGTGGTGTCGAGTTATTGCTTTGTTTCCTATTTCACGGAGAGCTTCGGTGCCAAGGAAGAGTGCGAGAGGAGGATAAGAATTACAGGTTGTCCTACAGTACCTCTACAAAACAGCCCTTTGTTTGACACCTTGACAGTAAAGCGACCCCTCCGCATGACTCGACAGTCGGACACCTAGCATATCTCTTTTCACATTCTCCAGAAAGACAAGGAGATCCGAGAGATGAGAGAAGGAGTGTATTGAGTTAGCCCGACCCTGCCAAAACCCTCGGAGAGGTCGCATAATTGGCATTTTTCATCTTTGAGCACTTCAGAAGTTGGTGCGGCCCGCCGCCCTCCACCCACTCCCATCATGCCTCAGTCCTCAGGCTACCAGATGCTGTCTTCAGGGCTCTGATTTCAACAGGGCTTTGTGTTTGGCCACAGTTATCAGAGATTTACTCATCGGCGGCACCTATCCAGTGGCATGAAGGGCGCGTAGAATTTATGGCTGCATGTGCACGGGGTAACCTAATAGTGTCAGCGGGTTCACTTAATGTCAGCTAATACACATTTATTGTGTGTGACCTGTCAAAAGTATCAAAGGGTGAATCTCAAAAGGGTTGCAAATGTTTTTGACCAATGAACTTCAATGACTTTTGCAGCCGTTTGTGATCGTAGGATTTAATGGTCATTTTAAATGTTTTTTTTTTTTTTTTTTTAAAGAATGCTCTCTATTTTAGATGCACAAATTGTATTTGCACAATATACATCTCTTTATAGATTAAGATTGTATACATTTGTATACATTTCCCAGAAGAAATGTCTGGGTCATATTTCATTAACTTCAATAATGATTGTCACAGTTATATTCAACCCTAACGGAGTTAGCTGATGGACAATCAACAGTTGTTTAAAATGTGTCCGTTTATCCACTATCTATCCCTTCATCTCTTTCATAGAGTGCAACAAATCCGAAATATAGTTTTAAATGGAAATTAAAGAAAATCTCTTTCATTGGCCAAGCAATGATTCTTGTGCTTTTCCCACGATCTCCTTGTTTTAGTTATTCTCTGGCTCAAGGCTTGAGAAAGAAATTCATGTTCTCTAAAAACAGTTTTTGGCAGATACTCTCTCACTGGCAATTACACAAAGAAAAGCTTCCCCCCCCCCCCAAAAAAAAGCCCAGAAGTTTAACGTAGAAGTCTTTGGATTTCTCGAAATCCCCATTTTGACTGGCGTATGCAAAAACATAATGGCAAAGATTTGAATCTTTCCAAAGTCAAGAACTAAATGTATGACAACCTTGATTTGAACTGTGGTTGTACTATCCTTCTCTGTATTTTGCTGATGTCACTCATTGCTTTCACCATGTCGTGCATTCGTGACTGAATACGTTGATTTCTATTCATTCTCCAATCTGCTGCTTTGTACTAGCAAATGATGGGAAGAGATAATGACAACGAGAGAGGGAGGAATCAAATTAAAGAGACTGTAATCAACAAGCATCACATGGTAATTCAATTTAGGAAGTCTTTCTTATGACTTTCATTTCCATAGGTCAGATTTAAACTCATATGTAAGTCCTAAACAAAATGGCTCTTTGACAGTTTATTAGCATTTAAAGTTAGGTTTAAATGAAGAAGCAAGGAAGTCTGCCTGACCTTTGGCCTTTTACATTTGACCACTGGAACAAACTGGCCATACAAGAAGTAATATCATCTTGTTTGTGTGACAAATTAATTATGTGGCTTTTCTGATTTGGAATGTCATGAGGGATATAAATGGTGACAGAATTTTAATTTCCGTGTGTACTGTACCTTTAAATATTTATTATTCCATTGCTAATGCATGATTAGCCATATACTTCATGCTAATAACAAAAACCAGAGACCACACAGGAAGAGGACTTAATTACCATGATTACTTTAATTGATCCGATTTGAAAGATATACCAGGAATGCATCTGTGAAGCACATATTTTATTAGCCAAATATATTTATTACTGCATTTCTTTGAAGTTACATTTATGAGTTCATATTTCAGCTTCTTAATCTATGTTAATGTCTGGCATTTGTATGAAAACAAGCACAAAAAGGAAGATTGCTTTGTCTGGCACCGGCTAAATTCTTTCATGGATCTGTGAACGACCAAAACAAAGAAAAGAAAAACATTCCAGTTCTTTTCAAAAGAGAGAAAAAAGGAAATCTTAGTCTGTGGGCTTTATGACACAGATGTCTTGTTCAGTTGTAAGATACTTTGAAGATGTAGATTATAAATGATTCAGGATTCTAATGACATTCTATATCTTTAAGTCCCTGTAGCTCAACCGCTAATGTAACTGGTCTTACTTGACCCGCTTTGAGCTGGATTCAAACTGGCGTCTACAGCATGGGAGGCGGGCGCTAACAAGGACACTAAAGACCGTAGTCTCTAGCGTCAGTCGCTAACGCACCTCTTGTGGTCAGTAGAGTGAGGTTTAACCACACAGCCATTACTAGCTGGCCTCAGTTACACTCAACCCCCTAAACCTCACTTCCATCCGGGTCACGGCACCAAATGTAACCAGTCCTACTCGAACCGATCCGTGGCGGGATTTGAACTGGCGTCTCTGGCATGGGAGTTGGGCGCACTAAAGACCTCTTGAGGAGTGAAAGCTCTTTCTAGCTGGCCTCCGTTACATTAGCACATGTTGCTAGCAATGCCAAGGTCACGAGTTAGAATCTCAAAGGATACCCATACTTGTATACGTTGAAATATACTTCCTTATGAAAAAGAAGAGACTTAATTATACTGAATGCGCACTTGTAGTGTATATGGAAGCTTGTTTCCGCCACAGAATAAAAAATAAAAAAGGTAAATTTTTATCTCACAATTGCGAGTTTTACTCAGAATTGCATAATATAGAAGTCGCAATTGCGAGTTATAAAGTCAGAATTGTGTGATATGCAAAACATCTATAAAATGCATTTAGAAAATAGAGTGAAACCCAACAGAACAACAGAATACAGTTACTTTCATGCCTGGAATGATGTAATTAAGCATCTACCAGCAGCCAAACCATGAAAACACATGAAGATAGAAGAAGCAAATAAAAACCAATCAAAGAGTGTCAAATGCAGCTTGAAATAATTATGGAGGAGCTAAAAAAGATGGCTAATTTTCCATAAAAACATTCCCGACAGCAGTTGCACCACATCTTAGCACAGATCTTACCTGGGTCCAATTAAACAAGCATGGCTTGAGTTGTAGAGAGTTGCAGTATCAGCGGTGAAAGACCCTCAGGCACACGAGTGGACACCTTCCAAGAATCTCCACATCTCAAGTCTGATATCCACCAACCCTCGGGCCAGGAACTGATAGGAGACGCGAGGTAGTTCAGTTTAACTCTTTAAAGTGGGGAAATTGCGGCGCAATTGTATGAATGTATTCGTCATCAGTTGCGTCACTTCACTGTCATTCATAAATCCTCTCCAGTGACCTCAAGAAATAGAAAATCTAATGCACACTTACAAATCTTAACGGAAGTAATAGGTCATCCAACTCTTTTATGAATTCGGACATACTTATTTTGTCACAAACTGTTTTTTGCCTACTATATAGTAGAGCATTATTATATATTATGCGATTTCATACGCAGCCTTCGTATGTCGAACTTCTCCAATATTTTTTTTGTCCAGATAAATCCCGCCCTTTCTTAGAAGCTCACATTCAACAACAACCAGTGGATAGGATCAAGTCCTTTTTTGATAATCTGTTTCACTCAGAAAACAATACAATACGGAAGACAAAAACAGTTGCTACTCCTTTTTTTTTTGCAACTTTAAGATGAAAATGTCTGCCATTTTTGATATGATGAGTAAAATCATGTCCCACACTACACATCTGAAACACGTTGAATATCATTATGGATGTAAAATGGGTTGTGAACACTGTATTATGTGGAATTGAAAGACTATTTTGGAGTGTCTGCCTCCCTGCAATTTAAAAATACTTTTGGATCAATACAGAAATCACAGCATTATATGGGGCAGTGGATTCATTTTGAAGTCTAACCAGTAAGCTTGATTGAAGGGTTTTTTACTTTTTCCCCCAATCCTAAACAACACAAAAGCAATATTGCACAAACAGATAGGGAATTGACAAAAAAATATCAAGTATTATACCAGAGAGAATAAAACTGATTCATTCCTTGCAGTAAGTCTGTGAATGATGAGGCTGTTACACCCAGGGAGTAAAATGCATCTATTGCTGGTTGATGTCTGGTATTTATTAGAGTAGACATGCCTACCTGGGGCCATTTGATACAAGTTAATATGTTCTCTGTGTTGGCCATAAATTTGAGGGTCATTTAAAGAGAGAAAAAAGAAAGCGAAATAACCTTTCTAATGACAAAGAGATAGCAAACCTTTGTTTCCTCAAGTTAGTCATGCGGTGGACTTTTAGTGCACCTGTACACATATATCACATCCCTGGGAGACAGGAGGTATTGTCTTTATCACTCATTACTGATTCAGTCTCCAGGCCAGATGTTAGAGGCTTCTGCTCGGTGGAATTGCAATGGGGTCTTCCATGGGATCATGATGTCTCCTGTTCCAATTTCTTTTCCTGTTTATAGCCTTTTCCCATTATAGTTTTATACAAAAACAAACTGGCCCAATGCATAAACAAATCCACCAAATATATAAATAAATCATATCTTGCTGGCTAACAAATGAGATTTTGTCGAAACTGGGTGAATGACGTGAGATTGTCTTGGAAGCATCAGTTGAAATGAGAAATCATGAATAAATCTGTAATATTTTGCATGCGCCATTATTATTTTGTTCACAGGAAAAATATGAATAAATTATTTATTGTAATTTATTTATTTGTTTGGTTAGTTAGTCATTTAGTACACTAATACTGTGCATTGTAAGGTGACAGACTGAAATTCCAAATAAAATGACAAATGGATCAAACAAGAAATTAGAAATAAAGTATATTTAATCGCTAAAGTATTAGTTTTGTTATGCCTGGATTATCCAGACATTTTTGTTTTGTGTTTTGTTTTGTTTTGCTTAGATTATCCAGACATTTGTTTTATGTATCGATTATCCATACTTCTTGTTTTGTTTTGCATGGTTCATTTACATTTACATTTACATTTACATTTACATTTAGTCATTTAGCAGACGCTTTTATCCAAAGCGACTTACAAAGTAGGACTAGATTAAGCGAGTCATCATGAAGAGGCAAAAAACAAAAAGCAGCGCAAGAAGTGCTCAAGATACAAAGTTCAGGCATTATTCAGAGTAGCATAAGCCCGATAAGTGAGGTTTAGAGGGAAAGGGGAGGTGTTTTTTTTATTTATTTTTTTTTTTTTTTTTTTTTTTTTATGAGGTTAAGTGCTCCCGGAAGAGATGGGTTTTCAGATGTTTTTTGAAGGTTGTCAGGGATTCTGCATTCCGGATGAGGGTGGGGAGAGCGTTCCACCAGCATGGAACTGTGAATGAGAATGTTCTGGAAAGTGATTTTGTGGCTTTCTGGGATGGAACCACGAGACGTCGCTCGTTGGCCGATCGTAGGCTTCTGGCAGGGATGTAGACTCGTAGGAGTGAGTGAAAGTAGGAGGGAGCTGAGCCTGTGATAGATCTGTAAGCAAGCGTCAATGCCTTGAACTTGATGCGAGCAGCGAGAGGTAGCCAGTGCAGTGAGCTGAACAGAGGAGTGACGTG
This sequence comes from Squalius cephalus, assembly GCF_949319135.1. Lineage (NCBI taxonomy): Eukaryota > Metazoa > Chordata > Actinopteri > Cypriniformes > Leuciscidae > Squalius > Squalius cephalus. The sequence continues at coordinate 7,931,324 of NC_137134.1, forward strand.
GGCCCTCTTTGGCTCGTTGAAGACAAGACGGGCTGCAGCATTTTGGATCATCTGTAGAGGTTTAGTTGCACATGCTGGAAGTCCGGCCAGAAGAGCATTACAGTAGTCAAGCCTAGAAATGACCAGGGCCTGGACGAGAAGTTGTGTTGCATGCTCAGTTAGGAAAGGCCTGATCTTCCTGATGTTGTGCAGTGCAAACCTGCATGATCGAGCTGTCTTTGAAATGTGATCTGTGAAGGTCAGCTGGTCATCAAACGTTACTCCAAGATTTCTCACCGACTTTGATGGGGTGATTGATGATGACTCTAGCTGGATAGTGAAGTTGTGCTGTAGAGACGGATTGGCAGGGAGGACGAGAAGCTCAGTCTTTGCCAAGTTGAGCTGCAGGTGATGTTCCTTCATCCACGTCGAGATGTCTGCCAGGCAGCTTGAGATCCGTGCAGCTACTGTGGGATCATCTGGTTGAAACGAGAGGAAGAGCTGTGTGTCATCAGCATAGCAGTGGTAGGAGAAGCCGTGTGCTTGTATGATGTGTCCCAGTGATGTGGTGTAGATGGAGAAGAGGAGGGGACCAAGAACTGAACCCTGGGGAACCCCTGTGGTCAGTTGATGTGCTCTGGATACCTCGCCTCTCCATGCGACCTTGAAGGACCTACCTGTGAGATAGGACTCAAACCAGTGGAGTGAAGTTCCTGTGATGCCCAGTGCTGAGAGGCTGGACAGAAGGATTTGATGATTCACAGTGTCGAAGGCAGCAGACAGGTCCAGGAGGATGAGGACTGAGGATTTGGAAGCAGCTTTTGCGATCCGTAGGGCTTCTGTGACAGACAGTAATGCAGTCTCAGTAGAATGCCCTTTCTTGAAGCCGGATTGGTTGACATCCAGCTGGTTGTTGAGAGACAGAAAGGATGTTACTTGGTTGAAAACAGCTCTTTCAAGTGTCTTTGCAATGAATGGTAGGAGAGAGATAGGTCTGTAATGTTCTACAAATGATGTGTTTAGCGTTGGTTTTTTAAGCAGTGGAGTAACCCGAGCCTGCTTGAATGCTGTAGGGAAAATGCCAGTATGGAGGGATGAGTTGATGATGTGTGTGAGTGCTGGTAGAAGTGTGGGAGAGATGGCTTGTAGAAGGTGTGAGGGGATGGGGTCTAGAGGGCAGGTGGTAGGGTGACTGGAGAGGAGAAGTGTAGATACTTCTTCCTCGGTTAGTGGAGAAAAGGAGGGCAGAGGGATGTTGGCTGTGGAGGGGGTCGGTCTGGGTTCGTGTGTGTGTGGAGCTGAGAACTGACTGCTGATAGATGTTGTTTTGTCGGTGAAGAAGATCGCAAAATCGTCAGCAGTTAAGGAGGCGGCGGGTGGTGGTGGAGGTGGACAGAGGAGAGAGTTGAATGTCTTGAAGAGTAATCGTGTGTTGGGGGAGTTGTTGATCTTGTTGTGGAAGTATGAAGATTTTGCAGCATGAACATCAACAGAAAAGGAAGAGAGGAGAGATTGATACGTACTCAGGTCAGATGCGTCTTTTGATTTGTGCCATTTCCTCTCCGCTGCCCTGAGTTCGGTCCGGTGTTCCCTAAGAACCTCAGATAACCAGGGGTTAGAGGGAGTGGCGCGTGCTGGCCTGGAGGAGAGAGGGCAGATAATGTCTAGAGAAGAGGTTAGAGTGGAGCATAGGGTATCCGTTGCGGTATTCACATCCAGAGATGAGAATTGTGGGGGTGGGGGAAGAGAAGATGAGACGGCAGAGGAAAGATGGGAGGGGGAAAGTGAGCGCAGGTTTCGCCTGAAAGTGACTGGTGGTGGGGTTGGTGGTGCAGGGGTAGAGAGTTGTAGACTGAAGGTAATGAGGAAATGATCTGAGACATGGAGAGGTCTCACCAAGATGTTGTCTGTGGTGCAGTTGCGTGTGTAAACCAGGTCCAGTTGGTTGCCTGATTTGTGAGTACCTGTGGTGATGAGTTGTGTGAGATCGAAAGAGGCTAGGAGAGAGATGAAGTCTGCTGCATACGGCTTGTCGAGATGGATGTTGAAGTCACCAAAGACTAGAAGTGGGGTGCCGTCCTCAGGGAAGGAGGACAGCAGCACATCCAGCTCATCCATAAAATTACCCAGCTGACCTGGGGGACGATAAATGACTACAATATGGATCTTAATGGGAGTTGTGAGTGTAATAGCATGATATTCAAATGAGTTGTTGTTGCATATAGAAGAGAGCGCAGAGTATTTGTAATTGTTAGAAACGAGGAGCCCTGTACCCCCACCTCTCCCAGACTGGCGAGGGGAGTGAGAGAAGGAGAAATTGCTAGAGAGAGCAGCGGGGGTTGCTGAGTCTTCTGGACGAATCCAGGTCTCAGTCAGGCCCAAGATATTTAGAGTAGAATGAGATGCAAAGGCTGGAATGAAGTCAGCTTTATTGACTGCTGACTGACAATTCCATAGACCCACGGAAAGAGAGAGAGGAGTGTGTGTGGATGAGAGAATGGGACGCAGATTGGCAGTATTGCGCTGCCTTTTGAGCGTGATAAAAGGGCGTTGCCGAGTGATAACAGTAATGTGTTGAAAGCACATGTTGTTTAAGGTGAACAATAAGATAAAAAGAGTGAAGGAAAAGGGAAAAGGAGATACTTAAGTGCCTTTCTGGTGTCCTTGCTCGGTGGAGTCGCGCAGGTAGAGTCGATGGTCTTTACCCGAGTCGGTCTTCACACGAGGAGGCTGAACGCTTCCGCTGACGCTTCCGCGACAGCGCGCAAATTACACCGATATACAGATAATGCTTTCACCGCTTGAGTGAGTACAGCTGTTTCGGTCGGGCAATTAAGTGAATGACGCGAAAATGTGCCAAATCGAAAGTGCTAGGAGCAAAGGCTTACGTGCAACTTAGACTGCAACAATAATAATAGTAAGTTTCACTCGCGGCTGTTTGTTTACTGTGGCAACGCGTCTAACTAAAATACAGAATTATGTGAGGTTAAAAATACAAAATAAGCAGAGAATCGAAGATGGGCTTACCTTGACTAAAATGCAGCACTGAAATAACAGGAGAACAGAGTATTCTAGAAAAACACACTTGCGCGCTCTTGCCGTGCCTCTAGTATGCTGTTCGCTTGTCCTGACGGAATGATCTGAATCTCCTCAATTTATATTTGAATGAAAAAAAATGTTTAGGTTCATCCAAACATTTTTGTTTTGTTTTGTTTTGTTTTGTTTTGTCTGGATTATCCAGACATGTTTTTATGTCTAGATTATCCAGATATTTATTTTTTATTTTATTTATCCAAACATCTTTTTATTTATCCAAACATTTGATTTATTTTATTTTGTATGGATAATCCAAACATTTGTTTTGTTTTGTGTGTTTTCTTTTATTTTGCCTGGATTATCCAGACTTTTTGTTTTGTTTTGCATGGTTCATCCAAACATCTGTTTTGTTTTGTTTTGTTTTGTTTTGTTTTGTTTTGTTTTGTTTTGTTTTGTTTTGTTTTGTTTTGTTTTGTTTTGTTTTGTCTGGATTATCCAGACATTTTTTTTTTTAATGGAATATCCAAACATTACTTTTGTTTTGTCTGGGTTATCCAGACATGTTTTATGTCTAGATTATCCAGAGATTTGTTTTGTTTTGTTTTGCCTGAATTATCCAAAAATTTGTTTTATTTTATTTTGTATGGATTATCCAAACATTTGTTTTGTTTTGTGTGTTTTCTTTTATTTTCCCTGGATTATCCAGACTTTTTGTTTTGTTTTGCATGGTTCATCCAAACATCTGTTTTGTTTTGTTTTGTTTTGTTTTGTTTTGTCTGGATTATCCAGACTTTTTTTTTTTTTATGGAATATCCAAACATTACTTTTGTTTTGTCTGGGTTATCCAGACATGTTTTTATGTCTAGATTATCCAGAGATTTGTTTTGTTTTGTTTTGCCTGGATTATCCAAACATTTGTTTTATTTTATTTTGTATGGATTATCCAAACATTTGTTTTGTTTTGTGCATTTTCTTTTCTTTTCTTTTCTTTTCTTTTCTTTTCTTTTCTTTTCTTTTCTTTTCTTTTCTTTTCTTTTTTCTTTTCTTTTGCCTGGATTATCCAGACCTTTGTTTTATGTCTAGATTATCCAGGGATTTGTTTTGTTTTGCCTGGATTATACAGACATTTTTGTTTTGTTTAGATTATCCAAATATGTGTTTTGTTTTGTTGAACTTGGGAGAAGGATAGGAAATCATGAATAAATCAGTAATATTTCACATACACCGTTTTCCAGCTATTTTTATAGTTTAAAAAACGGGGGGTAAAAACATCGTTTTATTTATTTATGTAGTTATTTATTATTGAGAAATGTTCATGATAAAATAAAATATATAAAGATGATGTGGCCAGTGTTGGCAAGGCAATACAAATATACATTTATACAAATGTTTAGTTATCATTTTGGATATATTCTTTGAAGTACACTAAACTTTAAAGTACTATGTGGTACCACTACTTTCATGTTTCATGATCATATAGTACTTTGTGTAAGGGTTTCTGACCTTTTTATATACTGTAGTGTTTTGATTAGATGAAAAAATTGCAGTCCCTTAGGTTAGGCAGAAGTGTCGTCTGGGTTAGTAGGAAAGTGAGCAGTCGCTTCACCCTGAGGGTCTTCCAGGGGCCAAGACGGTGATTGATAAGAAGTGTTGGGGTGAGTTTAACCCCCACCGTTGGGACTGCCCTGGGTCAACACATCCTGAGTAATGATCTCTTCTCAGAAACGATGATGAATCATTGACCCCAGAGCTGTAGAAAGCTTCTACCCAAACCAGGAAGTGTTTGTTTGAGAGACATCTGCCCATCTCTTAACAAGTGACGGATGAGATCAGCCTGATAAGACATGCAAAAGTCTGATGCAAAAGTCACCATTTCCTTGTGAATTTCAGAAGGATGTTTGAGAGTTTGCACAAATTTGGTTTTTATGCAGCATGGTGTAATAACTCCCAAAAGGGAGTTTATATTGTTAGGTTTGTCACGCCATAGGTGTCTGTCTGATGTGCTTCCTGTTAGCTGTTGCTGAGTAGGCTATCCTGGGGCAAGGCAGGTAAAAATAGGCTCAAAACTTATTTTCTAAAACTTTGTGAGATTCCTGGCAGTCTACTGCAGCTCCCAGCTCCCTTGTAAGGCTACACACTTCCAAATGCAGTGAGAAATTAATCAAATGAGAAAAATAAGGTACTTTTTTTTTTGCTAAAGTATTTGTTTTGTTTGGATTATCCAGACATTTGTTTGTTTAGTTTTATATGGATTATCCAGACATTTTTGTTTTCTTTTGCCTGGATTATTCATACATTTGTTTTATGTCTGACATAAAACAAATGTATGAATAATCCAGGCAAAAGAAAACAAAAATGTCTGGATAAAACAAACCAAATATCTAGTTAGTCTAGACTCTAGACTATCTAGATATTTGGTTTGTTTTATCCAGACATTTTTTTTTTTTTTTTTTTTTTTGCTTGGATTATCAAGACATAAAAAAAATATATATAAAAAAAGTAGATTATCCTTTTTTTTTTTTTTTTTTTTTTTTTTTTTTTGTCTGGATTATCAGGACATTTTTGTTTGTTTGTTTGATTATCCAGACATTTTTTTATTTATTTTTTGTCTGAATTATCCAGACATTTGTTTTGTTTTGTCTAGATTATCCAAACATTTTAAGTTAGCATGTATTTAACACATAGCTGAGATTTCATTGAAATTGGGAGAATGATGTGTGATAGTCTTGGAAGTCTTTGTTTTATTTGTTTAAAATGATCAATAGTTAAAGCAAACACACACCTTTTTGAGGTGCAAGTTAAAGAAAATAACCCTGTAAAGATGCACACTCACTTAATTATTATTATTACAGACGTTTCAGCAGACAAGCAGCCTTAAGATCACTTAATGTGGGTTTTATCGTGTTTGTGATTGTTGGTGCTCAATTGTTGATGGCGGATCTTTTGTTCTCTTAATACAGACTTAAGAAAGAGTTTTTTTTTTTTTTTTTTTTTTTTGGCTAACTATTTTATGTTGATTGTGAAGTCATTGCTCTTACCTGCGAGTATTTGTTGCTTCTATTTATGTTCTCCATTTTGTAAGAAGTTGTACCTTGACAAAGGCTGGCTGCCTGCCGAAATGTCGGAAATACTTAAGTGAGTGTGTAGTTATACTCTGTCTTTACAATGTAATATGTTAACCATCTGTTTTGTTGAATTGGCAGCAAAAATATTTATATACATACTAAATATGCCTCAAAATTGACTTCAACATAGTCATTAGCATGTAGCCAAAATTAACAAAAAAATACACTGTACTCAAAAAATACTGGGGAAACATCGTATTTAAACCTAGTGATACTTTTTAGGACTGAAGTTTATTTCGTTTTTTTCTTGCTTTGTGCACCATTTTATTACTTTTTGAATTGTATTATTATGTTTTTTTTTTGCTGTTGTTTTCACTGAGCATAGATTGCCCTTAGTCTTAAGGACACGTGGGATGCTGCTTCAGAACACAGCCGTCGATTATTCCTGTTTTGACGAGTGTTGATGAGCACACCTGATGTATGTTTCCTTCCATTCATCACTCATCCACCTTTATCATTGTCGACGTATTCTGTTTGGGTGCAAAACAGAGTCTGCTGACGTAGAAGACGTTGAGATATTGCATTCAAAACAACTTTGAAGTCAGCAGAGTCTTGGTTGTACCACAATCCATCCGTTAAACAGCACACGGCAGGTACAGGCATGTTAGAATCGGTGATCTCTCTGTCTTTCTCTGAGTAATCCAGAGGGAGGGGTTTGAGGAGATGAGATAAGGGGAGACAGGATAAGATCAATGCTGGAGGAATGCAAAGTATCCTTCTTTGCACCAGCTTAAACCTGGAGGCACAACACGGTCCCAGACTATCGTAAAGCACTCATCTGATATGTTTTTTGGTCTTGCTGCCTCATCTGCTGATTAATCTGATCATGTGACGTACACACGCCGACGAATTTGTGTGTGCTTTTCTACTGTCCTATACTAGATCTCCTTCTTTCCTGTGGGGTTTATTAAACTGAATATATAAAACCCTGGTCAAATAAGGGTTAAGTACTGTCATTAAGGGTCTTTAATGACTACATTTTAATGATGCTGTATGTAGAAAACAAAACAATAAACCAGGAAGAACACTGACATGTTGGTGACCAGGTTAAATGGCAGCTGTTGTAGCTGGTATGTATAACCATTATTTTTTATTAA
>NC_137134.1:7941060-7996060 GCF_949319135.1 Squalius cephalus
ATGTTCAAAGTCCTCCATTGCTCATATTCACATCACAGAACGTGGTGTTGAAGAAGCCGTGTTGGCCATAGATGAACGACCGGTGATCATCTGCTATGTGTATTACAGCCTTTGAGGTATGTAGATTTTGCACACATAAAACACATGAAAGAATGTAGACTGCCAAACCTGTTTTCATACAATCCAAAAAGTCCAAGAATTAATATCTTTAAGGTGACGTTCACACAGGATGCGTTCTCACTCATTTTAGTTGTTGGTCTACATGTGCTGAACTGTGAAAAATGACTCATAAATTAGTTAAAGTTTTACATATCCATCCATCCATTCATTTTTGTTATTCATCTAGGTAAAAAAAACACAAGCTGAAATGTTTTTTACAAATAAAAAACGCTACAATTTAGATACAATTCAGGTTTGGCCCACCGAGTTGAGGGTTTCATTTATAAAATTTCCATTTGTAAGAATAGCGAGTTCGGGGCGACTCACGACGGGAGATAAACTGGAAAATGAGCTTGAATTGTTGAGTGAATGAGAGCAAATAATACTTTTCTCCGTTAGCCTTTGAAACCAGTTCTAAGGAGAACAATTATTTCAGTTTGGCTAAGTTACTCTAAGTTACTGCGTTTCAAAGCCAATCATATTGGAAAGAGCGGCAGGAGACAAACAATCATTCGCTCGAAAGATCTTATCTGCGATGATCATATCAGCGATGATTGAGCACTGTTTGTTTTTAAATCTGCTTAAAAACTTTTAGTTAGCGTTTTGAAATCTATAATTTGACTCAACGTCCTCTTGCAGGGCATAATGATGTCCCATTTCATGCTTCTCATAAACGAGCCATTTGTCTCACAGTTTGTCTATTTTCTTTTCTGTACAATAATAGTATAGGCGCCAGATTCAGCTCCAAATGAGTGTGTCTTAACTGTAATTGAATCAGCCTTTATTTTCCAGGAATTTAATCAAGTGATTATCTCCAACGAGAAGGAAAGAACATCAATCCGGACAATGAATACACTTTTTTTTTTTTTCTTGTTTCTGTCTTTTTAATAAAGTTTAGAGAATAGAGTTGCTGCTTTGCTTGGCTGCTAAACCCTTGAGTAATTACTTTGACCTCTGATTAAATGATTTGTTCACTCCCCTCCATGTAAACCTGCAACATTAAACACACATTTTGGATGAACTCAATACTGTTTGTGACGGTTCTCAAACTCCCTGCCAGCTGGTTCCTCTTAATATCTGCCAGTTTCCGTTCAAAAAGAAACCGTATAAATTATCATTTGATTAAGTTTTAATAGTTTAAGTTTGGTTTGTTTACTTGTATCAGCACATTGTGGCGCACAACGCCGCGGGCGCTGGATTCAACCAGAGCATTTGCTCATGTCCCCTCTGCCTTTAGTTCTTTTCTCTTCCTCTAATCATTCCCCTTATCACTAATTTATAATTTACAGACTGCTAGTGTTGTCTGCTTCCACACAAGGGAGATACAAAATAAAACTTTTTTGGGATATTGTGATGTTGGAAGCTCCCGTAAGATTTAGAGCTGATTTAACATACTGTTTGTCATAAAATTTTGAAATAAAACGTTCCCCATACAGGGTTTCCACATCTTTTCAAGAACAACTTTTTGACTTGTTGTTCAGAATTACTGAGAAAATGTAATTAAAAAAAAAAAAGATAGCCACTCAGCATTTTCACTAGCCACGATTTTGACAATACCATAGGGGAAAAAAATGCCATATATATATATATACAGTGCAATGCATAAGTTAATACACCCATGCTAAAGTTGACTAAAAAGAGGAATAAAAAATCATATTTTGGAAATTGAACTTAATGCCTTAATTAAAAAAATTAGGAAAAATCCAACCTTTTAGGACACCAATTTTCTTTGTGAATGAATAATGTATCGTAAATAAATAAATGTTCTTCCTTAAAATACATGGTGCATAAGTGTGTACACCCCTATGTTAAATTCCCATAGAGGCAGGCAGATTTTTATTTTTAAGTATTTTTTTTTATTAATTTTTAGGATACTATGCATCCTGATAAAGTTCCCTTGGCCTTTGGAATTAAAATAGCCCCACATCATCACATAGCCTTCACCATACCTAGAGATTGGCATGGTTTTATTTCAGTTAGCCTAATAGCTAGTTTGATTTGCATTGAGAGATGATCTTATGGAAAGTACCCCATGCCAATCTCTAGGTATGGTGAAGGCTATGTGATGATGTGGGGCTATTTTAATTCCAAAGGCCAAGGGAACTTTATCAGGATGCATAGTATCCTAAAAAAAAATAAAAAAAAAAATACTTAAAAATAAAAATCTGCCTGCCTCTATGGGAATTTAACATAGGGGTGTACACACTTATGCACCATGTATTTTAAGGAAGAACATTTATTTATTTACGATACATTATTCATTCACAAAGAAAATTGGTGTCCTAAAAGGTTGGATTTTTCCTAATTTTTTAAATTAAGGCATTAAGTTCAATTTCCAAAATATGATTTTTTATTCCTCTTTTTAGTCAACTTTAGCATGGGTGTATTAACTTATGCATTGATGTATATTTGAATATTATCTCACAATTTGGCCGCCGGTTGGCTCTATTAGGCTGCTGTCACTTTACAACCCGACACACAGACCCATTATACTGTTATATAGCCAATATACTTGTCTTTATGTGCACACACTTTGGGTGTGAGCTCAAAATCTTCCGGAATTAGTAAAATCCCTCGCCAAAATTCAAGCCACGTAACACCAACAATATTCATCCGGAGCAAATGAAACGAGTGAGTAAAGGGTTTGTTGAAAAGTATACGCATTTTTATTTTATTTTAGAAAATGAACGCTCGTTTTACTAGATAAGACCCTTATTCCTTGGCTGGGATTGTGCAGAGACCTTTGAAGCTGCAATTTTGGCATTCAACCAGTTGGACCCCATTGAAGTCCACTATATGGAGAAAAATCCTGGAATGTTTTCCTCAAAAACCTTAATTTCTTTTCAACTGAAGAAAGAAAGACATGAACATCTTGGATGACATGGGGGAGAGTAAATTATCAGGGAATTTTAACTCTGGAGTGAACTAATCCTTCAAGAAATAACTTAACCTTTTAAAGTTTAAGTAACTTTTAACATAACTTCTAACTTCTATAAAGCTACGAATATTTTGTGTTCCCCAAAAAACAATTCTTAAGAATGTTCCTATATTTTGTTCTTAAGATTGTTATAAGGACAAAACTTAAAAAGACTTTCAAATCCTGATAAGAATGTCCTTAAAAATAAGTGTAAATAATCTCTTAAAGTAAAACAAGAAACAAGAGTTCGTTTTTTTCAAGAATTACACTTAGGAACATTCTTACAAACATATAGTTTTAATTTTAGTTAACACTTTAAAATACGTTTTAATTTATAAGCATTTTAATGCATTAACTAACATTAACAACAAGTGAGATATTTTTGTACAACATTTATTAATATTTGTTAACTTTTGTTCATACAAATGTTCCTATTAGTAATATAACCAGATACAAGTTTTGATCTTAAAAATGTATTAGTAGACGCTGAGATTAACTAAGATTAATAAATGCTGCAGAAGTATTGTTCATTGTTAGTTTGTGTTAACTATTTTTGTTAACTAATTTTAACAAATGAAAGCTAATTGTGAATTACCTTTGTTTCACGATCCGACTGCTGAAAGGTGTTTCTTCAATGCCTCACCTCTGAAACAACATTCTTTTTTTTCCCAGATATCACAATCAATCAATCAAATTTCAAAGAAAATCAATTCCTGCCTTTTTTTTCTTCTTCATTGAATATATTGCTTCAAATGTCACATTATTGAACTAAATGACTTGTAAATCCCTTAATGGGAAACCGCATTTCTTTATATGTATGTCATTTAGTAACTTTATATTTATATAGTACTAAGTTTTTGTAAGTAGTTTACAGTGTAAACAATAACATTTTAATCTTGACTTCAGCTATAACAGCTCCATTTCATTTTTAGCTTGAAGCTGGGAAGTTTCAATTTCAAAGTAGCTTCCTCAACTCTGTGTTGAAGTAATTGGAGACTAAATTAACTCGCAAACCCCAAACCGTGCAAATAGGTTTCTGTGCAATGTGTAAAATGCAAAACTTGTAGTCATACCAGAAAGACTGACTCTGTAAACTGCTGTTATGCCAATGGCATTAAGAAACTCTGGCATCTCGGCTGTTTAGAGATGTGATGGCGAGATCCGCTTTAGTGGGTTGGCTAGATTAGCGTGTAACCTCAAACTAGCACACATGAGTGGTGCAACCCATTTAGTGCTTTCTAAACTGCTTACAGGTATACAGACTCATTTAACATCCTGAATTTATTGCTGGATAAGAGCGCGTACATGGGTAAACAAGCTCATAAAGACTCAAATGAGGAGTAGTTTAGAGTTGTTTGTGATGGTTTCAACATGTCATAGCGACATTTATTGAGTTAGCTTCAAGGCATAGACATAGGCCACATGACATCTATAAAATCTAGACAAAAATATGAAATATGAGTACATTAGAATATAAGGCATAAATGCATTAAATCTGCCAAAACTTGACCACTTGGTTTTTCTAACTTCGGCCATTTTGCGAACTTCAACCACTTGCCCTCTTTCAAACTCAGATCCCTTGACCCGAACGCTCAAAATGATTGATGGGAAGAGTATGTTTCTAAATGACTACTTTTCTGATTGGCTAAACAAGAACAGGCTGTTCCCCTCATGCTTTTGTGTGTGTGTGTGTGTGTGTGTTTACAGAGCCTTGGGCTGTCAGTGAAACATGTGTGATTTTTCCCATCAGCTATTTTAGTCATATCTGTCAGGTAATAGAGACATTTTATGCTTGTTAAAAAAGTTGCTTACAGCACCTTTAACATGATCCATATTTGCTTCAACAAAACTTGGACATGCATCAATTTGGAGGTTCCTGACATAACCAGCCAACACAACCACATGCCTGTAATTATAGATAATTCATAAACGTTCCCTCAAACTTAGACATGCCAAGACATGCAAGTCTACAGTTCTCACGCTAGACCGTGAGACTAATTAATTCAATATTGCAACTGGGAGATTAAAGTCTTTTTGCATGTGACAGTGCAGCGTGGAAGGTGCTGCTTTGATCTGCATATCTGGCCACTCTTTTGACTCTTTCACAGGCTTAATGAATATTTTGCTTCAGTTGTGCTGTCATCTATCACCACACAAATGACAACCAGCCACAGGATAAACTTGTTTACCGCACCTCTCACCTCATCTTCAACTGTTTGTCCTCTTTATCAGATTCATTTTGATAATGGTACATTCGTGTTTTTTTGTTTTTTTTTGTTTTGTAGTTGGTTGGCTGGAGGAAGATCACAGGTGAGGGTATTTCCAAACCGAGCAGTAAAAGAAACAAAACACAGTAAACGAAACAAAACACAGAACGTCATGGCTGCAAACAATTCTATTCCAAGTGTAAAATAAATAAATAAAACAATTATGGTTGTTAATATTGTAACCCTCTGAACTTGCTGGCCCGTTCTGTTGATGTTTATGGTTGTACATAAAAGATAAGAGAAATATATCATAGATAAAATAAATATACCATTCGAAACTGTGAAGGGTAAACAGTATTTGTGTCTACTTGTCTGTTTTTGTAAAATCAAGAAAACAAACAAGGTGAGCTTTTTACCGTCTCTGTCTCCATGAATTTTTTTTTGTGGAGCGTGTCACATAACTGAAACAAAACCCAGCGAATACTTGTGAATACTTGCAAAACCCTCAGACTACAGAGGGTTAAATTCTGCAAAAATATATAAAGTAAAAACACCTTTACATGTTGAACCTATATTAGTGTACATATTAGCATTTATCATAATTAAAAGCATTGAAGTATTTTTTATTTTTTTTGTTTATTGATTGATTGAAGAAATTAAATTAAAATAGCTGAAATTATAAGTGGCAAAGCATAACATCGCCCTCCCCCCATTTTATCATCTGTATAAAAAATCCAGCACTGTGCAAAGCATGATGGGAAGTGGAAATCCTGTTCCTAGTTTCTATATTGCTAATTTAAAGGGTTAGTTCACCCCAAAAATGAAAATTCTGTCATTAATCTCTCACCCTCATGTCGTTCCAAACCTATAAGACTTTCGTTCATCTTTGGATCACAAATGAAGATATTTTTATTGAAATCTGAGAGCTTTCTGTCTCTACATTGACATGCTTAAAAAGGTTCATAAAGAGATCGTAAAACGAATCCATATGAAGTGGTTTAGTTCAGATTTTCTGAAGAGACTCGATCGTTTTATGTGATGAACAAATTGAATTTAGGTTTTTAGTCACAGTTATTTGTGGTTTCAGAGGAAGAGAAGTAATAAATGTGTTTACTTCTCAGACTCAAGTGATTAACTAATCTACATTTAATGTTGAATTATGGTCAATTGAAATTGTATTGCTAACACCTATATCATAAACACCATACTATTGTGAAACCTCAAACATTTAAAGGGGGTTTATTTTATTTTGGTTTTAAAACTCTGAACATTACAACAACAACAAAAAAAAACAAAAAAACAAATATATATATATATATATATATATATATATATATATATATATATATATAATATTTCTTTTTTTTTTTTTTTCATTCTTTATTGTGCTAATACTGACACAAGACAGCAAATAAAATAGTCAAATAAAGTCCCCCAAAAATGTAAAAATGCAATTGCTTAATTTATTCATGCGGCAATGCACTTTCACTTTGTTGTCATCAGTTTTCTTTGATCTTGACCTAGTTTCTCAGTTCATTTGATTAGTCATTTCGTTCACCTGTTGTCATTTAATTGGCTAATTTCCATGGTGTATAAATACTTTCTGTTTGGTTCAGTTCAATGTTTGGTCATCGTCAATGTTAGTTGTGTTTGTGTTACCTGTTACCTTCCCGAGTATTCAAGTTTCCTATTAAAGGACTATTTTGTGAGATTTCCAATTTAAAGTCTCTTTGGATTCAGTCTGGGAGCACACACTGTTACTCTGAAATATTAAGTCAGTAAAACTCAAAAGCCAAGTTTCAAAACTTGAATATTTTGATAAACTTTATTAGATTTAGAGTTGACAAGATATTGCAATTTACAGTGCAAGTTGGTTATGCTATACTTGTTTTGATGGATTAAAGTTTTTTTTAAACAAATTTAATTTAACATTATTATTATTATTAATTGCATGACAAGCTCATTGAAACTGTCAATAAGCACAAAACCAGGTCCCACTTTATATTAAGTGGCTTTAAGTATGATGTACTTGCATCAAAAAATAAGTAAAACCATAGTAATAACAGTAAATTATGCATAATTACATCCAACTAATCCTCAACCAAATCCTAATCCTACCCTAGCCCTATAGTAAGTGCATGTAGTTGCTTAATATTACTCAGTACTTAAATATATACTTACACTGTAACAATGACACCTGTCAACAGTGTAATTACAAATGTAATTACATACATTAATTACAGCTGTAATTACATGCAAATATTTTAAAATATAAGTCCATTGTATCAAATTATTAATTTCAATGTTAGTACATAGTAGTTAAAGCCACTTAATATAAAGTGGGACCCCAAATCGCCAAAGCCAAGTGAGGAACACACACCGTGCATCTGTTCTTGCATTTGGAAGAAGAACAAAAGCAGGTTTTCTAATAATGTATTCAGTCTGATTGCATATTAGGATAATTGTCCTTCTTGCAATGTCATAAAAGGGTAAAAAAGTATTATAAATGCATAATATCGTGCAGAATTACTTGAGAAACAAAAGTTGTGTAATCCAAACAAAATTCTAGTTTTTAAAAATCAGTTCTTTAGGAGTCTATTATAAGTTCTGCTCAAAAGTGAGTCAGGATTAAAGCAACTCTCTTTTCTGAAATACATTGTTTCCAAAAACATCTTTGGTTTTAATTTGTATTATCTGCTCCTGTCTGGTGAAAAATAATGCCCACAGCTGTGTACTGAACCTTTCAAGTGAATCAGGATCATGACTAAGACTTTTGGGAGAAAAACAACACTGAGGCAGCAACCTATCATCTGTGAGTAACTCACCCAGGAAACGACGGCACAATTACGCCGGCCACGAATATGAAAGTCAAATAGATGCCTATAATCTTCTTAATCTCTCACTAATGCAGGATCTTTGTAGGCATTCTCATACTAAACTTTGAGTCGAGTGGTTCCTCAGGCGTTAATGATGTAAGTGTGCTTGAAATGCTAAAGATGGTACCCGACTAAATCTTGTTCCTCTCTCGATGACATAAGATCAATGCTCACCACAGTCTTTGTCTTATATTTGGGCACTAAGTCAATATTGTTTCTCAGGATGACACAGGAATGGATGACACTGTCTTGTGCGAGTGTGTGCTGCATGCTGGGACAAAATGATGGTCTGTTTTTGTGAAGAAGATAAGTTTGAAAGCCTCAAATGGAACAGTTTTTATATAGAATAAAGCAATAGTTGTAAACTACAACATGGCATTCATTACAGGTCATATACTACTGTCCAAAATTAATTAATTAATTAATTCATGAATGGTAATATTTTTCAAAACTTCAATACATTTTATTTACTTTTACCCTCATTTAAAAACATTTATTGAATCATAAATATTACGACATGTACAAACTAACAATGATGTCATAGAAAATATTATATTTTTATGACACTTACTGATCTTGACATACTGGTCCTCTTTCTGATATAATTTCCTATTTTATGATTTTCTTGTCATCTGATAATAAAATGGCTTCCTATCTTTTAGTTACCGCACTTACATTTGGTGGACAAATTTGTATGAATGATTCAATACAATAACAATAATTTACTGCTTGATTATGTATTTATTTTATAAAATGAGTAAAACAACTTTTTAAGGTTTTTATTCAATTTAATTTTAAATTTAGGCTTAATCCCTATAATTTGATTTATTTTGCAATCAGATATATATATAAAAAAATGTTTTGGGAAGATGAAAAATGTTAATCATAGAAGAGGTGTATTAAGATCATTTTTATATGAATTTCGTTTTTTTTTTTTTTATGTAAGTTTGAACAAATTGGCGCAGATTCGATTGCATACATAAGAACCATCAATAAACTAATATTTATTTGCCATGCATATTTGTAGATTTCCCAGTCTTTGGAAGTTCTCATGAGAAGTTGTAATACTGAATGTTTTAAGTTAATTAAATAATAAGGCAAGTGTAAAACCAAAAACAGACGGCCTTGCCCCACTGAGATACCAAAACTGAAAGTAAGTTTATATATCTATTTATTGATTCACTTACAGGATTTACAGGGCATTTCCACACTTGTTATTATAGGGGTAACCTTGAATTCAAGAGATGTTCACTTTTATAGTTTGTTCAGAAAGCATGCAATGAAATGTACATTTTTTTGCACTGTGTTTGATATAGCTTTATTTTATTTAATAGGTTCTCATTTGGTGGGTGTGTGTGTGTGTTTCGGAGTTCTATAGAGACTATCGCTGTCATATTAAGCACACATTCCTGATTCAGTAGTGTAAATGAAAACAGCTGTTTTTTTCTTTCTGTGTACATTTCTCGACAAGGCCGATTAATCACTCTTAAGCAGCGCGTCAGTCTCTAAAGGTGCGTTCCTCACCTTATCTTTTCCCTGTAATGACCCACAGCATTTCAAAAAGCCATATTCATCTTCAGTCCCGCTGACACAGCTGTCAGACTGATTGATATATGTGTTCACAGGTGGTAGAAATAAGAGACCGGTATAATTAGGTCCTTGTTTTTTGGGGTCTGCAATCTTAAAAATATAAGTTTCAAAAGGAGGTTTTGCAGCAGTGAAGAGCTATTTTTTAAGAACTATAACAAAACTTTTGTGCAATGGAAATGTTCCATGAATGTTAAAGTTTCTTTATTGAAGCATAGATGCCAATAAATAACCTTTATTTTTAAGAGTGTGGATGTAGTCTTTCTATCCTCTTTTCACAGTCCTTAAACAAGTTGTCCTGGATCCTCCTAGACACAAGTCCATTAATGAAAAAGGTTGTTGGAAAACTACTTGACAGATCCTGACCAGAAGGTGTCTGGTATGTTTTGAGTTTATCTCCTTGTTTAAAATTGATAACCTCATCCAATCTTCTCAGAGCCAAATAAGGAGGGATATTGAGTGTCCTATCATTCCAGGGAGGAGTTCTTAAGCTTTGCCAAAGACAAGGTTCATTCCTATTAAAAGCTGTTTGGCTTGGCCCCGTTTTAAGTTTAGTCACTCAAGCCAACAAGTACATCTGCGCACCGCACCTCCCCGTACCTGTCGAAAACATCTCGCACAATCCGTTACAGAGCGTCGTCACAAATCACAGAATTTGAAAAGGGAGCCGTCTCAAATTCTGCACATTGAACACACATCTGAAGATGAATAAACTCTCAAAAGTCTTTGCTCAGTATTTATTTTCAGACCAGTGTTGGGGAAGCTGAGCCTGTGGTTTGTTAAACGACAAGCTGCTCATAATTTAAAGAAGTTAAAGTACTGTTAAGTTAATCCAACTCAAAAGTATTTAGCTAGTAGTTACAGTAATTCCACTACAATCTAGAGACCAAATTATTATTGGTAACACCTTATTATTTGTGAGTTAGGGTAGTAACTACAGTAATAAGGGTAAATAATGCATAATTACATGCAATTAACCCTACTAGCATATTACATAAGTACATATGGTTAATTACTGTTAATTAAATGTGTAATTACACTGTAATAAGGACCCCTTAATATAAATTGTAACCATCATATTATATTAAATTATTTATATATATATATATATATATATATATATATATATATATATATATATATATATATATTTTTTTTTTTTTTTTTTTTTTTTTTTTTTTTTTTTTTTTTGCAGTTGTGTGCACCAATAAATAATTCACAATAACTCCAGGAGCATGTACAGTATTACCAAAGTCAATAGTGTCCATTTTTATTTCATGTTAATATATTTAAGAAAAAGAGTCGTCAATCACAACCAAACCAAATGATTTTAACTGAATGCATACATTCAAGATGGAATATAATGTATGGGTCAAATTTGTGAAAGGTTGCACGGAGTTTATCTTTCCTCGATGGAAAATAAATCAAAACGTCTCTTACAAGAGTAATTTATGTGTCCCTGCTGGAGAATAAAGCGATGCTCCCTTTTGCATCCGTAACATTACCAGCTGGAGTTGCCTTCTTTGGAAGAAATGGTGCCAGAACAACATCAAGTATTAATCACACCATGTCCTTTCCCTGACACCATTCCAAATGCCTTGTTGTTCACTTAGCGCAAAACACTCGAGCCATCCATCCTTTTGAGAGGGAAAGTAATCTGACTTATGTTTGTATAGCATTTGATGGGGTCTGAGCAAAAGCAGCCTGGCATTTATGTCCTCTTTTCCTCCTAAACAAGGATGAAAAGCAATTTATACTGTGAAATCTAAACTACGCCCATAATGTCTGCACATTCCCCTACTCGGAGAAAGGTTACCTTGTAAAGAGGTACATCTATACAGCCACGAGAATGACTGCGTCTTTTCATGCGGTGAAAGATAGCTATCTAGCACTCCACGAGAGTAAGAGCCGGAACAATTTACATGTTGTGCCTGGAAGAGGTTTCAACTATTGGAATACCAAAGCACATTATTCACTCACAGCACCAATAATAATAATAATAATAATATGGCAGCTTCCAGATATTTGAACATATAAAAACAGGATGATGTCAAAAGAACTTTTGAGTTCCTCAAAGAACTTGTTGTTGAGATGATTATCATGTGAAAGTCAGCGTGAAACGTTGTTTGCAACCCATTTTACTTCTGTGATCTAATGTAATCTTATCCATCAGCAATTAATCGGATGGTGAAAAGTGGTTGGAGGTGATGATTTCATGTTGACTTTATAAGGACAAACCCCAGGAGTGAAACTGAACACAACCAAAAACTCTCCAATATTCTTGAAAACGTTTGGGGATATGGAACATATTTGTGGAGGAAAACTGATATTAATGAACTCTAATGAAAGCTGCGGTGTGCAAGTTAAAAATGCACAAACAAAAATCAGTTTCCATCCACATATTTGTATGCACATTTTAGGATATTGCATAAAAAAATGCTGGATGGAAACACCAAGATGTTCCAATGAGGGGGATAAAAAAAATGTATCTGATAAGAAGACATACGCATAAACTACAATGGAAACACGTTTACCAAATAAATCCCTCAATGCCAAAAAAACACGTGACTTTGCCTCAACAGAAGATCTGATTGGATAACTGGACTAACCAGTGGACCGACCACATTGCACAGGATCTTAAATGTTGGTTTGGTCATTCTGAAATGCCTGAGTTAAAGTCTGTCTTTAAAATAATTTGGTTTAATTCCCTCCAAGAAGTAAAAAGAGCCACAGTGGCTTCGCTGATTGCAGCAACTTACATTTCTATCACAGATATTTTGCGCCAATTTCACAGGATGTTTTGTCCTCTTGAACACATGGGATGGAAGCGCTGCTTTATTTCGCAAAGGTTTTATGCGATATTCCAATTTTGCGCACAAGTTCATTTGTTACAGAGAAACCACCAAGTTTACATTGGACACTTCTCACATTTCCTTGGTTCTCAGAAGCAGAAGTCGGCATAGTTGTGTGAACGAAAACAGCGTCTTTTCTTCTCTGATGACATGTTTACTGGCGCGAAGACGACCTGTCAATCACATGAGATCCACCAATAGCAAACCACAACCATCCAATCGGTTCCCCACGGACAAAAATCAAGCCCACCCCTACATTTGATCTTGTTCCAGAAGCCGTTTCACTCGGATATACTTCACAATAAAGAAGAATAGGGAAGAACATTTTTTGGGGGGGAAATAACCAGTTCAATATGATTGTTAAATATTTTCTCATATAGTGTACATTGAAAATGCATATACAGTGCTATGCATAAGTTTAGACACCCATGCTAAAGTTGACTAAAAAGAGGAATAAAAAATCATCTTTTGGAAACTGAACTTAATGCCTTAATTTAAAAAATTAGGAAAAATCCAACCTTTAAGGACACCAATTTTCTTTGTGAATGAATAATGTATCGTGAATAAATAAATGTTCTTCCTTAAAATACAGGGTGCATAAGTGTGTACACCCCTATGTTAAATTCCCATAGAGGCAGGCAGATTTTTATTTTTAAGTATTTTTTTTTATTTTTTTTTTTAGGATACTATGCATTCTGATAAAGTTCCCTTGGCCTTTGGAATTAAAATAGCCCCACATCATCACATAGCCTTCACCATACCTAGAGATTGGCATGGAGTACTTTCCATAAGATCATCTCTCAATGCAAATCAAACCAGCTATTAGGCTAACTGAAATAAAACCATGCCAATCTCTAGGTATGGTGAATGCTATGTGATGATGTGGGGCTATTTTAATTCCAGAGGCCAAGGGAACTTTATCAGGATGCATAGTATCCTAAAAAAAAAAAAAAAAAAAAAAAAAAAATACTTAAAAATAAAAATCTGCCTGCCTCTATGGGAATTTAACATAGGGGTGTCCAGACTTATGCACCCTGTATTTTAAGGAAGAACATTTATTTATTTACGATACATTATTCATTCACAAAGAAAATTGGTGTCCTTAAAGGTTGGATTTTTCCTAATTTTTTAAATTAAGGCATTAAGTTCAGTTTCCAAAAGATGATTTTTTATTCCTCTTTTTAGTCAACTTTAGTATGGGTGTCTAAACTTATGCATAGCACTGTATCTGCCTATATATTTGAGAGAAAAAAAATATGGATCATCATATTTTAGGGTCCTTTGCCTTTGACTGTTTTGAAGCCCATTGACTTTCACTGGCTGAAAAAAAAAAAAAAAAAAAAAAAAAGAACGAAAATAAGTATTGATGTATGTCTCTACTTGGTGAATGTTTGTGAAACCTGTTTTGATAGAGTCCAGAAAGAGTACTGCATCTCTGTATTTTATTATAGCGATATAGAAGTTGTATCTCAACTCAAACTTTATCTAAATGATAATAAAAAAATATGGAACAACAAAGAAGCCAAAGCTATCTGAGATAGTTGTAAATGAGAATGGTGTTGTCCAGCAGTGAGATGTTTTCACCTGAGATGAAAGTCTGTAGATTATGGAGGTGAACTGCCTGTTCTAGGATGGTGACCCGCCACCCGTAGTTCCTTTCATCAGAATGTCTTTTCCGGAGTTCAGACTTGTTTATATGATTCAAGGTGATATGAAACATATACCTGCATTACGTCCGTTTCAGATTCATATCAGCCCACACATTTCTCTGTTTCTTTCTGTATGGACAGTAAATGTCACATGCAGTGTGATGCTTTCTCATGATGAGATATGCAGGCAAGATGTCTGATTTCCATGTTTCAATAGAACCCCCATGAAATGGCTTGAAATATATAATCCCGTGGACATATTTCCCTTTTTTTAAAAATATTTGGTTTCATGGAGTCTGTATGGAGAAACTCCATACAGAAATATTTGAACATTTTGAGAACAAACAAAAAAAAAGATCACAACTTCTGTTTCAAGCTGACTTTAAACACTCCTATGTTTTTGTCAAAATACATTCACTTAACCTAGTTGATCATTCATTGACTTCTATTAGTTTGCCAAACGTGGGTTTATGGATTCCCCCAAAAGTGTAAACATTAAGCCCTCCAGGCACCAGCTAAACAGTGAGAGCGGTCTTCTCAGATCCATCAATCTCTTTCCAGATCAACCAGTAGCGAGAGTTTGGGGGCGGAGCTTGAGGGTGTGGGACCACGGCTGACATGGGAAAATGCATTCAGCTTTGGGTACAGGAGTGCAAGCCAAAATTCACTGCATTTAGACCTTCAAAGATTAAACAGGACATGAAGCAACCGGGGTATTGAGATGCAATGCGCCACAATGGACGCTTCATGAACATCATCATGCACCCGTTCAGAAAGACAAATATTTCAGTTTATATTGTTTGCTTTGATGTGTCCAGTGTAAAAGCCTCAAACAGTTGTGGCACGTCCCATGATGGCACACGTACATCACGGACACATCTATGTGATGTCTGCATTTACATCTGCAAGATGTATTTTTTTAGAGTGTTTGCTCATCTGCAATATGTCTCTTTGGACCTGTTTACACCTGGTATTAAAGGAACACGCCAACTTTTTGGGACTTTAGCTTATTCTCCCAGAGTTAGATAAGTCCATACATACCCTTCTCATCTCCGTGCGTGCCGTAACTCTGTCTGACGCACCCACCGCTAGCCTAGCTTAGCACAAAGACTGGAGGTAAACGGCTCCAGCTAGCACACTGCTCCCAATAAGTGACAAAATAACGCCAACATTTTCCTATTTACATGTTGTGATTTGTATAGTCACAGCGTGTACAAATAACAAGGTCACATGAGACACCGCCATCTTCTAACCGTATACACACTGGGAACTATATTCTCAGAAGGCGAAGCACTGCTACTTGGGCGGAGTGATTTTGGTTGATCGGATCACAAGTAGACGAGGGAGACACGTTCCCTTTTATACCTGGTGTTTTAATCCGTCTCTTTTGTCCACTTTCAACCACTTCTGTCCTGATTTCTTTGAGGGGAGGGTCTATGAGTGGGTAAATGTATGGGATTTTTCAGATCTTTTGATTTAATGGATGAAATAAGCTCACGCGATTTACATATGAATGCGCCTGGAGATGACGGAAAAACATACGGAAAAACATTCGGCTGGTCTTGCTCTGACAGGCACAAGACCAGCCGAACGCTGTGAGTATGTGTTCGAAATCAGGAATGATCAGAGAACATTGTGCTTGGTATGTTTTTCATCTTCAAACCAAACTTGGGTCTCCAGCCAAAGTTTAAATCCCGTCTGGCTAGAGCTCTTCCCATTATGTTTACTCATTAGTAGATGGAGAGTAGATGATGGCTGTTTGAACACATGAGCGTTTACACTATGAAACCAATCCGGTTTAATGTGTTTCCAACAACCTCTGGAAGTGGTTGAAAGTGGACAAGCTCAATGTTTTAGACCCCGTTTACACCTGTATTTAGCGTCGTCCACTTGCGATCCGATCGATCCATAACGCATCTTAATACCAGGTGTAAACAGGGTGTAAACAGATGTTTTACAGATTAAGAGCTCTTTAGCTGACATCATAGAGACGTACCTGTGCTATCTGAGTCATGTCAAAATGCCTCTGGTGCAGATATACATTATCTAGACAAGATGTTAGTCTACTCAATTGCTTACTCATCATGACACATAGCAACACAGCTAAAAGTATTCCTAATATGTCTGACTCTGTATTGAAAGTAGCCTAGTTTAACCTGTTGAGACATGCCTTCGCAAGGTCCTGTAAGAGATATTTGTGATATTTCTGTTAAAAAGGGGGGCGTTTGCAAAATATGAATTATGTTTGTAGTTCCGCTATGTAGTGTCGCAGAAACCACATACTTCATCTTTTAAAAATGAAAGAATGTGGCAGTTTTATCCGGTTGTCAAGTGAATCTTTAATCTCATAATATTTCTGGAATACTCCTCAAACAGATGTAATCCAATTCTATTTTTAGGATGTTACTGTCATAGCCGCCAAACTCATAAGATTGCTGTTATGATGACAAAGGCTGCTTGCATAATAATAGACAGACAAAGTAATAAGTGAAGAATAACAGGCATGTTAGGTGAGCGAACTGATCAAATATTAACTGGGACTTTATGTGCGTGACTGCGCACTCCAGACCAGAAATACACTTGAAAGCGTGTCAGTCAAACAGACAAGTGACGAGATGAAAGGAACTGTTGAAGAAAGACAGGAATGGCCAGAGAGAGAGAGAGAGAGAGAGAGAGAGAGAGAGAGAGAGAGAATGAGTAAATTTGCTGTTGTACAGCCTAAAGCAATACATCTCCCTCGAGACTCGTCTCTCCTGCTAGACTGACAACAGAAAAGACGAGGAAAAATGTGGTTGGGAGAAGTTCAAAAGTAATCACATACCGGAAAGGTCTAGACTTCCGAGCAAAAAAAAATAATAATAAATGTGTCGGTGTACTCTATTGTTACTTATTGAAAGATTTATGGGTGAATCATGGATTTGTTGGTGCTTTGAAATGCAGGCCTGTCCAGAAAGTTATTTGTATTGTAACAGGAATACAAAGCCAAATGACCATTGATTCGCTCTTTTGGTCTTCAGAAGAACGGCTCTGTGGTGATTCACCTCTCAGCTGAGCGACTTCATTAACCGAAACCTCTTAACTGATAAACTACACCTGGATGCTTGTGACTAAATCCAATCACACAGTAAGTGTGTCATTTTATTTCATGGGACTACAGTGAAGACCTTTGAGGATGTGAGGGTGAATGATAGTCACGCTGAAAACAGCCTGGAGACGCCAACTTAGTGCACTTATGACCTGAAAAGGAATAGAAATCTTTTACTCACCCTCAAGTCGTTCCAAACCCGAATGACTTTCTTTCTTATGTGGAAGACAAAAGGAGTCGTTTCACAGATTGTTCACGCTGTTCTTTTCCAAAAGCGAAGTGCATGGAGACGAACGCAGTCGAGCTCTTAAATATACCAAAAATGTTCTTACGCAGTTTTCCAAGTGTCCTGAAGCAGACTGAAATTGATTCAAGTATGGCACATCAAGATATTTGATGTAAATTATCCAGTTTGATTAGAACATTTTCACTAGAAGTTGTTCTAACAACTAATATATTATATAGTATAGTTTATATTGCGAAGATCAAGTAAGTTTGGCATCGGGCCAAAAAAAAAATTTTCACCACTAGATGGCGGCCCAGAACATAGTCAAAGGATCATTTAAGAATTTAATTGATGAAAAATGCAACTAGAATTGCCCATGACAGACTGTTACGGTGTCATTTGTTAAATCCTGTAGTAGGACAGTCATTAACAAAAAGCCATATTTGTGTGGCGGTGTCTGGGTTTTACTCTGGATAAATTAATAAAAGCAGTAGTGACACGTAACCTGGCAAGTATCTTCATTCATCAACTTGCAACACAGACCGCCTTGCAAAAACACACATATGTGGGAGATGCGGAATGGATAAAAATAACATTAAAAAAAATAAAAGAGGACTTGAATAAGCCCATTAATGGCATGTTTGAGTCATGCTCTTAACAAACTACATTTCCATATTGTGAAAAATAAATGTGTATCATTTTAATTTGCTTGTTACACAATGGAGCCTAACTTATTGTAATAATTGACATAGCCTACTTTTACACTAGTGAGGCATCCTCACCTACTAAACTGCATTTTTTTATTGTTTGCGTGCTGGAGGTGTTGACAGGTGAGAGCTGGTGAGAGAAAATGGCACTATCAAAGAGTCTAAAGAGGAAAGTTGACAGCAAAAATACCGCATACAAAGAAGAGTGGAAAGACAACTGTGCGTTCATACTAGGCCTACCTAGTTTTGTGTATGCAAAGCCGGTGTGTCTTATCTGCGACGAAGCGATCCACAGACTCTTTTGAATGTCTTTCAGAACTTTTCAAATTAAAAGCTCTCAATTCATCTCAATATAAAACATTCCCGCAAAAACGGTCGTACTTTTATTTTGAAGGCAAGACGAAGTGATTGTGAGTAGCTGTTGGTGTCATGACAGATCTATTTCAGAACTAGCCGCTATCAAAATAATCTGGCTTTGGGCGCGGGCCAGATATTATTGCTGGCGAGCCAGTTTTGCCAGTTTTTATCCACTGGCATAGATGATTGAAAAAATAAGTGAATTTAAGCATCACATTATTGAAATGTACTAACATTATGAAAAAAAGGACATTTATTTTGATATTTGTTACATTTACTTATGACAGGCAGCAAACGTAAACAAAATGTAAAAATAGGGCAAATGAGCATTATAATAAATTACCAACATTGACCATTTTATATCCATTTTATATATAGATTGGTGGCAAAAAAAAAAAAAACCTCTAGTATTGTAATGGGACTGATGTATTGTAAATCCCTAGTAAATTGTATTTCACTCAAAGTTAATACACATCCTTGATTAAAATTCCAATAACTATGTTTCCATCTACATGTTTTTGTGTGCAAATTTTGGTACATCACATAACGCTGAATAGATACGCGAAGATGCACATAAATTGAAAAAAAATGTATGCGCTAAATTGAGGCAGTTATTTTATTTTATTTTTTCTCGCTATGAAGACATGCACACAGAATTACAGAATAAATTCCTCAATGCGCAACAAAAAAGTCACGTGACTTTGGATGTGGATGTGATTGGATAATATTGCAAAATGGAGGTGAGTTTTTGCTTAAAACAAGCAAAACTATCTGCCAATGGGTAAATTACCAATCAATCTTAATTCAAAGGGAACCAAGATCATTTTTCTTAACAAATTGGCAGATAATGGGCAGTAAGATAAGCATTTGCAGTGTTATTTGGAATAGTTCCCTCCCAGAAACGATTGCATTCCCAAACACCATCCACCTCCATACGCAAGATAACATGACTGCATTTTTTGCATTTCATTTGTGCACGCAAAAGTCATTTTTATTACAGATATTTTGCACCCGTTTTCCAGGAAGTGTTGACTTTGCTCTCTTGAACACATGGGATAGAAACGGTGGTTTATTCGCAAATGTTTTATGTGATATTCCAACTTTGGATGGAAACACACTGTAGCTAATGAGAATGCTTCTTGAAATAGGTAAGGTAATAGCAGGTAACCACTTATGATCGTATCTCACGAGAATGCGAGCAGAGGCAATGACCTCAGCTTTTGAGAGTTCATTTCCTGTTATGGCTGACTGTTCACAACCAGTCATAGTCTTGTATTAACAGACCCGAAACCCGCTTGATGTTTAATGTCGTTATGTGAGTGCGTCTGGTGATTAGCCATACTGTCATAACCTGAGCCAGATGAGTGAATAATGGCAGTTTATGATAGCGCTCTTGACAGATCAAGCTCGACTGACAGCTCCAGGAAGGCGTAGCCACTGAGACTCAAGCCAAAGCAATCAGGTATGGCACGCAAACACAAAGATGCAATCTGTCAAGAGCCATTATTCTCAGACTTAACACACAACAAGAGTCTGGAAGAATAGAGGTCAATGTGAAACAACAGGTTCATATGCAGGCTGTCGCCTTTCCTATAGTATGTACAGTAGTCAACATCTGAAGTGGATCAATAAAGTTCATCAAAGTTGTCCTAAGACAAGTATAACTTTGATGAAAGGTTTTGGATCCACTTTTAATGTTGACTATGTTGTGTATATATATATACAACAGTTCTTTCTAGTTCTTGATTCTGATTGGCTGAGAGCCTTTTCCCCCGTATCAGCACTCTAACCGTTTCACCGTGTGTATCACTCCGCTTCACAGCAAGTGTAATGGCGGATGAGCAAACTCAACATCATTTTACAAATACTACTGTTGTTGTGTAGTTTTCAGATTTTTTTTGTCGAGAATGTAGTTATTTAGACACTTATTTAGATTTTGCAAAATCGTACATATTTTACGAATTGCCCAATTCGTATGAATTCATATGAATGACCTACCCCTGACCCCACCCCTAAACCTAACCATCACGTGGGTTTAGACAAATCGTACAAATTCGTACGAGTGAGGTTGTACGAATTCGTACGAATTGGTCGTGAGATAGTGTTGAGATATCGCATGGCTACTCGTGAGATATTATTGATTTATTTATTCATGTTTTTATATATAAACATATTCTTTTTTACATTTAGGTATGTCTTGAGATGTTTCATCCATTTGGTCTACAACTATGTCAGAGAGAGAGAGAGAGAGAGAGAGAGAGAGAGAGAGAGAGAGAGAGAGAGAGAGAGAGTGCATATTTACTCTATAAGATTACAATTACCCTGAACTGTGAATTCAGGTGTGCTAATGATCATTGTTTACTGAACTTTTTCCTTTTTTTTTTATTTTTTACTTCAGGCATTTGAAAGCTTGAAGACTAATTGGTGTCAACAAAGTATTCCACTGTTTACTTTTAAATCCCTGGTGCTCAGGTAAACCGAAAATAATGAAGGCTACTCGCTAAGCTTTTCCATTCTCTCCAACTTCTGTCTGGATTTGGACAGCAAACCACAAAGCACCTCTCAGCTGACAGCTAGTTAGCTGCCCTGCAACACTCAGAGCTCATTTATGGCTTGTTTTGTAAGTTTTCTCTCCCGTAAACTATAACTTTTCTTTTCTTGTGTATTAGAGTTTGCACCTTTCATATTCAATTAAAGAGAAAAACCACTTTTCCCGCTTTTAGTCACATGCTACTAGGCATTTTAAGTTCAGTTGAACTTTGAAGTTTTAGAATTCGCCGTACAATTTAGAGTTCAAGTTTTAGAATTCTGCAGAGATTAGAAGGTAATCCTTTTTCTCCTCAGATCTTTCCACAGAGCTGCCTCCTGTAGTTAAACTCTTAATTACGTCTTCCACGGCTAATTACAAGTTGTTAAAAGCAGAGGAGATAATTAGTAATTAGTAAAAGATCTGAGAACTGGTTTAGTGGGCAGATTTTCTCAGTCGTATTTAGATGTTTGATGTCCTTTCTTGTCATTTGTCTTAACAATCCACGTTACAGCATAAAAAATATTACAATTTGAGAGAGATTACAAAATAATTATTTTTAAATATTACTTACAGTATAATAACTATTTCAATAATTATGTCTGAGGTCATTTAGGAAGGCAAGGACCGAATTAGAAAGCAGTTCTTCCTCAGTATTTTTGTCTTGTTTTCCAGTACAGATATTTTAAAGGTCCTAAATTATATTTATGCAGTAGTTATAATCCATTTATTCACTTGAGCATAGACCTGAAAATAAAATTTCCAACTCGAATGCTTTAGAGCACAGACTTAAGTTTGGTGTCTTTTTAAAGAGGACACTTAGCAGATTATTGCTGAAGTGAAAAAAAGTTAAAAAAAAATTAACTTAAAAAAAAAAGTTATAAAATTTTACATTTATTGTTATGAAAAATGCACAAAAAATATTTATTTCTAATGCAAGAATTTTTGAACGCAAACAATACAAGTGGGACAAATTTTTTCAGGACCATTTAACCTTTTCGAATCATGTCAATTATTATTATTAGTATTTTTTCTGTGTTCACACTGCAAATGCCAAAACCTTTGCCAACTTTCATACCATTCCGATGAAAAAATAAAAATAAAAATAAAACAAACAAACAAGCAAACATAAAACAGCATCAGTGGGTCAAATTATCATACGTTTACTTGAGATGCAAAAGACTTAAATCTAAAAATATTGAAATTAAATAAGTTTAAGCTTGAAACAAGAAAATAAATATGAGGTTAGATACAACATAATTTTTTCTAACCCCATTGGCAGATTTTTTTATTTTATTTCATTTTTAGGCAAAAATATATTTAGTTGTTTTCCAGTACAAATATCTAAACATTCCTAAATCAAGGATACATTTACTTGAGAAGCAAAACAAGAACATATATATATATATATATATATAATCTGAAATGTCACAATGATATTTCAAATCAAATGTATCCAATAATAAATTAGTATACTAACTTAACTACATTTTTCATTAATGTAAAAAGCTGAGGTGCACAGTATTTTTATTTATTTATTTTTTATTTTTTTTGAGGTTATAAATAAATATTATTTGAGTATGTTTCACAAGAAACTACTATTTCAGTTGTTCTTCAGAATCCTTTGGAATTAAACCAGGTTTAACTCGCTACACAGTTCCAGATATGGTCAAAAAAGAAAACAAGAGAGATGTGCTACAAGCAAATTTAGCCAATACAGCTTCTTAGGATGTTGCACATCAGGAGAAACGGCTTCCTCGGAGAGTTAGCTCTTGAAATGTTCCCTCTCTCCACATGAACAATGTCTTTACTCAACAGAATGGAGCTGTCGTTTACCAAGGGTCAGACCTGCAAAGAAATGACCTGTCACCGTTGTTCAGTGTCTACTTACCTTCTCTCTTCTTTTCTTGCCGTTTCTATGACTACCACCTCCTCAGAGCCGAGGTGCCTTTATTAGTGCCTGCTTGCAAGTGTTTTCACACATTTGCAAACAAACTTGCATTACAATCATCATAAATGTACGCTATGTGCACAGAGTTTTAGGATCTAGCATTTAGCATGCTAATCCAGTCGAATGCTAATGATCATCTTTAGGATGATATGTTGTCCCGTTAAGGCTATAAGTTTACTCAGCACCCACATAGCAACACCTCTGGTCAGCTATTTCTGAAAATGGCAAACGTTTGCTGCATAAACTCTTGCAGAAGTGCATTTGCTGCAGTTAAGAATGATGATGTTAGCCTAAATGGCTAAAATCGTTTCTCAACATAGCAGGTACCATTTAGAAATCACCATTTTCTTTGCTGAAATCATGAGTACGGAGCAGAGGCGTTGTGTGTGAACATGATGGTTATTGTAGTTCTAGACTAAATGTGAACATGTACTTATTCATCGCACTTGCATAAAAGAGATTCAGTATTCCTCATAATGAATAAAAACAGTGAAATGCAAACTCAGAATATTACGCAAAACTGCAATAATTAAATATGTTAAATAACACACATATACTTGATGTACTTAATCTCACTTTATTAACCACTGTCTTTGCTGCAAACCATTGATTATTTGATTGCACCGTATGAATAATGACTTTAGATAAACCACATCAGTGTTTCTTTTTTTTTTATTATTGCTAAAGGTGTGAAAGAGCCTTTACATCATTTACAAAAAAATCAACAAGCAAGTCCAGCTAAGGTGAGAAAAAGTAACGCAAAAGTAATACAACACATTACTTTTCATAAAAAGTAACTAAGTAGTACAATTAGTTACTTTTTTTAGTGAGTAACGCAATAATGTAAAAAGTAACCTTCCCCCACACTGTTTCATTAAGTATTTTTTGTAAGATTTGAAGTACGCTATAAGTCATTGGTTCCCAACCTGGGGTCCGCGGGTGCGGATATGTTTTGAGGTGAATTTCAATTACAATTTCGTTATTTCAAATGTATACGCGCGTTGCGCGTGGCAAGCGCGCTCATAATGTAAGAGACGCCGGCGAGACCACAACATTGCCCAACATCAAATGGCAAACGTAATGCAAGCGGAACGAAACTGCTCGTTATTGTGTGGTTGAAGGACCGTTTATCAGTTTGGACCAGTGCAGCGCGAGCCGATCGTGATCATACGATACTGTTACTGCACAGCGCTAAGAGATCCAGTAAATAAACCATTTAAATTCGCCACTGAAGTAATAACATCGCTGCGAGATCTAGTGAGAAACATTCACATTTCTCCGTTATTAACGGATCAAACAGCGCTGACGTGGAAACCTGGAAGAAACAGTGTCCACAGATCTGCAACATCACCATGGATTTGTAGTAACACTAACTGCACCCATGGAAGTCTGACAGGAATAGGCTATGCCTTCAAGTAACATTACGTCGGTTTTATTTTTACATTATGAATACAATTGCTGCCCTCAAATGTTAATCTGAAATAAAATAAACCTTTGTTTATAACTACTACAATATTACATTACATTTTTTCCAAGGAGCTGTTTTGTTTTATATGCTCATAAGAAGAGTGAATTATAGCTCTAGAATTGCTCAAAGTACAAAAAAAAATCATACTTTATGATGTTAGTTTGAATAAAAAAAATGAAATCAAGGAAATTTCTCTGGCATTTCTTTCTTTTTGCTGTATCAAAAACGTACCGAAACGTACCGTGACAAGTGTATCATATCGAACCGAACCGTGAATTTTGTATATATATATATATATATATATATATATTAGGGCTGTCAAAGTTAGCGCGTTAATAACGCGTTAACGCAAAATCATATTAACGGCACTAATTTTTTTAACGTGCGATTAACGCAGCGCGTATTTTCTGTTTGACCCGTGGCCCAACCCCTAGTTGGAGAAATGGAGATACACAGTGTTGCTAACTTAGCGACATTGCAGACCCATTTAGCGATTTTTTCCCTTCAACAAAGTGCCCAAACCTTATTTAGTTTCTGAGAATCTACCGGTACCACCGGTACTGCTCTCCCAGCACGCGCGCGCGCCTCTCTCTCTCTCGCTCGCTCGCTCTCTCTCTCTGCGTCTCGCGCGGAGGAGCAGCGCTTTAACTCAGTTAAGCACAGATATTATGTTGCTTCTCTATTTTTACAAGTATAGCCGAAATCAGAGCACAGATATTGTCTTTATCTTATGTGAATTTGATTTCACCAGACGACGGCTCGATTATCAGAATTTTTGTGCAGATTAACGTCTTGGAAGGGAGAGCTGGTTATGTCTTAATGGGTCGCGTTTCAGTCACCATTTCAAATTCATTCCGTTGTTTGACAACAGAAACAGTAAAATATACCAATGAAAACAGTTTTATTGAGAATTTAGCTTCATCAAAATGGGCACAGAGAGAGACAAACTACAATGTAATAGGCTAATAAATAATAAATGTACATTTAGTATTTTCAGAAGAGCTGCCCTGTCATGCACAAATCTAAACATGTTTGTGTTAGTAAATTGCTCTGTGCAAAGAAAGAGAAGTAATGGTAACCTGGCATTTTTTTGTTCTTACTACGTGTCTAATAGACATGAACAAGTTCTTTGAAAAACATCTATGACCTTTGAAACATGTCTTGTCCTTATGCTCTATATTGACTATGGTTTCAATAATAAACATACATTTGCATAAAGCATCTATATTTATCCATGCCCACGTTGATTAGAGTATTACAAACTTGAAAAGTATTAATTTAAGGTACATTTAGAACAATTTTAAAAAATGTGCGATTAAATGCGATTAATCGCGAGTTAACTCATGACAATATGCGATTAATCGCGATTAAAAAATTTAATCGATTGACAGCCCTAATATATATATATATATATATATATATATGGGGGGGGGGGGGGGGGGGTCACGGATTGTTAAATATGTACATAGGGGGGGCCCCAAGGAAAAAGGTTGGGAACCACTGCTATAAGTAAACCTTTTTCACAAGGGAACGCACAAGTCTGAGGATTGAACAGCTCAGTCAACGCTAGAGTCACGACCAATTCGTACAAATTTGTACGAGTGACTACGAGGTGGCTAATTCAGACGAATTCATACGACCTCACTTTTGTCTAAACCCCAGTGATGGGCAGGCTTAGGGGCGGGGTCAGGGAAGCTCATTTAGCAAAAGTCATACAATTCGTACGAATAAGCCACCTCGTAAAATACGTACGGATTGCCGTGAGATCGGGTTGGCTCAGTACACTGTTAGACATTACCGTAATTTGTACAGTTAAAAGTGTGCAATTTCTACTTATTTTTCAAGGAACACATTTCTCTTTGTAACAATGTGTATGGTGAGCAAAGTTGGTGTCCATTTTGGAGCAGCACATGGGTGTTGCGGATGGCTTATATGTAGTTTTTGGCTGCCTATATTTCTCCCATTCATTTTCTGTTGCCTAAAGTTTCCAGAGGCTACAACATAATGCACTGCAAAAAGTCATAAGACAGGGGAAATGGTGAAGATGCACTGTCCCAGCATTGGCAGACTGTTTATTTTGTGTTATAAGTGCAATGTTTTAAATAAAAATTATATTTTGTAATAATTGTATGTCAGTAATACTTACGTTGGATAAAAATAAAGTTAAATTTATATTAAAAATTATATAAAAAAAAAAAAATCTATATTTAGTACAAATAAAAGAATTACAGAAGTGTACTGATTAACTGTTTTTTTTTTTTACAGTAATTACACTGTATTACATTATTACAGTACCATTGTCACATTGTTCGAACTTTAAGTTTGTGTTTTGATTGGTTCCTGTTTTCCTTTGTTCTTTTCCTGCCACTCCTTCGTTTCTATGGTTACTGTCATTTACTGTAGTTCAGCTGTATCACCTGTGTTTAGTTAATCAGTGTCATCTGTGTTTGTATTTAAGTTCCGTCTGTTCAGTCAGTCTTTGTCCGATCTCCGTTACATTTAGTGTGTGTTGCTACCAGTGATGCGCGGGTCAATTAAGTTCCGTCTGTTCAGTCAGTCTTTGTCCGATCTCCGTTACATTTAGTGTGTGTTGCTACCAGTGATGCGCGGGTCAATGTATGAACAATACATGACGTTTTCAACTAACCCGCCCGCAACTCGGGCCGCAAAAAAAAAGAAAAAGAAGATATTGAACCCGACCCGTTTCCTGACCCGCATTTTTTAAAAGTAGTAAATGCTCTTCGTAGCGTCTTAATATAACTTAATATATTCTAATTTTGTCAAGAATTATAAAAAATCGTCAATAAGCTCTTAATTTGTACTAATTAGTCTAAATGTTTAGTTTTAAAAACAATTTTAAAAAGCTGGCTATGTCTATTTTGATGTTTCTGCGCAAGTTCAGCAGACAGTGAGGTTCGGGTTTGTTCCGATCAGAGCTCGTGAGCGGAGAGCGCATTTCTGAATATTCTGCTCCGCTCGCTCATTCCGCAGGGTCGCTCGCCCAACCCAGAATGGCCTGCTGGTTCGAAAATATGTGGAATAAGGGCTGCCTCCGACTAATGTTTTTTTTTTCTAGTCGACTCGTAGTTGTTCATTTAAGCCATTCGTGGACACATCGCCCCTTTCTATTATTGAATTACTTAAATAGGCTATAGCCTACAGGATATAAGCGTTATGACCGCACGCATAAAGCTTGCCACAAAGAACCGGTTAAAGTAATGATTATGAATGTGTCTAAATTAGCAAGGAGACATTTAATTGTTTAGTAATAAACTGGTGTTTTCTGCGTTGCTGCAAAGATGAAGTTGACGACGTGGACTCGCCATGAACGCCAGAGAGAAATGCATATTTCGGATTACATAATCAGAGAGTAGCCTATTTATTTTGGTTTGAATATTTTCGTTTAAAAGTAGACATTTCAAGCTTTCTGTAATATATAGCCTATATTTATCAAATCTGTGAGGCACAAGCTGAGTTTCGGCGCCCTCCAGTTCACATGCAATGCAAGTGATCGTGCCGGCGCCTTATTACATTGTCTGCTATATATTTGCTTCTTATTTATTAAATACGGGCAATTGATTGATAAAACATTGATCAAAATTAAGATACAATGTATACAAAACGAAAATCTTTTAAAAAGAGTTTTCTATAAAACAAAACTTAATGAAGTCGTCAAAATCATGTGTTACCAAAAACAGCGCTGTTGCTAGGAGGGCGCCAGCGCCTCCGCCTTTCAGCGCCTCTGCCTTTCAGAGCCTCTGCCTCGCGAGTGGATGATAGCCCTGAAGACGCCTAGCAATGATATACCTTTAGTGGTAGTATACCTTTAGTTAAGTTATACCTTAAGAGTCTTCGTAGCGCGCTAAGAGACAACGTTATCGGAAAATGCAGCCCAGGTAAGATGCGTATGATGCGTAATGGAGATCCCAAAGCGCTCTTCTTTGGTCAGAACCATGGAGAGCGATCGCGGATTTACTTTTAACAATGCAACAAAATATTTAAAGAGCATCAAGCTATTAAAATCTATATTATGTATATGCACAGATAATATAACAGTAGGCTATATTAGTCACTATTTTTTTATTAGATTAAGCAGTGATTGGATAACGTTTTTTTTTTTTTTTTTTTTTTTTTTTTTTAAGGCCCACCCACTGGCCCATCCAAAACTGGAATCCTGGCGCCGTGCCTGGTTGGTCGTGCCAGTTTTGTGGTTATCAAATGTGTAAATAGCATCGCAAGAAGTACACATGACAAAGCCAGCACTTTGGTCATCATCTTTCATTATTTCGGCAAATGTCTCCCAAACTTTGCTCTTTCTATTTGTGTATTTGCGGAGCTTCCACTCCCCAGTCTTCACCTTTACTCTTGCCGCCTCCATCTCTACCTGCAGACTGAGCTCGTGCGTCATCTTCGCGCCAGTTATTCAGCCAATAAAGTGTAGGCCTATGTATTTCATAGAAAATTGTGTCTAGTACTATATAAATTACAAAGGTTTAAGTGGCATCTTTATTTCAAACGACCCGACCGACCGCGACCCGAATATCATTAAAAATATTTTTGGATGACTCGTAACCGCGGGTGACCGCAGGCACCCGCTCATTTTGGATCAACCCGCGCATCACTGGTTGCTACCTATTCTGCTGTCCTGTGTTTAATTACATTAAATCTTCTTTTTGGAAAATATATCCTCGTCTCCATCTGCCTTCCTGCAACCACTCGTGACAACTATGTAGTTACTGTAAAACTGAAATACTGTTATAGTACTGTACTTGAGAAAAACAAAAAAAAAAAACTTGAAATGTCCAAGAGTGTAGAACGTCAGGAGTTGTTATCTAGTAATTACGACATGGCGAGAATGCAGCATGAAACTATACTTTTCAAATGCATAGCAACATGCTAAAGACCACATTCGCAGGATAACACCACTCTTGCAACCACCCACAGCATCCTATATCCTACATGCTAAAAACATTTTTCCTTTTTTCTTTTTCTGGTTTGGGTTAGAAAGTGTCTGCCACGGAAGAAAAAAAAAAAAAAAAAAAAAACGTATACAGCATTACGTAAACATACGCTGCAAAGATTCTCACTGTAAAAGCCTCTGAGATGTGAGCCTGTGAATGAGGGCAGAGATGAGAAAGACTGCCTGATACTGATCAAAGCCGAGGAAGGGAGAGAGAGATGGAGGGAAAGACAGAGGATGTCTCCCAGAAAAGGGGCAGTGATCAAAGCTCAAGATGAAGGCAATGCAGCAAACTGGGAAATGAAGGAAGAGGAAGTGAAGGGAAACTCCAGCACCTTTCAGATTCGCTGAACTTGACTGTTGTGTGCATTCTGGCTTCATTATTTCCTGTTCATAATTTTTACAGAGGTTGGCTGAAAGAGGGATGATAAAAGAGAACGGGGAGCTACTGTCTGTCCTGCCTGGTTTGTTGCCAAGACCATGAAGATAATGATGAAGATAATGTTGAGGAACTGTCATGTGATCAAACAGCCATGGCACATGGCACCGCGACCTCATCTGCGGCTCGGATTCGCTAATGAGCTGAGCAACTTTCGAGGAACAATCGGGAAGTTTACCTTTCGATGAGTTAATGGAAAATTTCATCAGCCCTTATTTCTCTAGGTTGGGACTTGAGGGATTCGGGATTCACCTGTGGGTGGTACTTCAGCTATGGGGACTTTTGGTACTGTGGACTTTTAGAAAGAAAAAAAAAGTTTGTTTTATTTCTCCAAGAACAATGTCTAAAAGTGGATATACTGTATATTCATCACAGGATAATTATCTCAGTTTTTTTTAACCATTTTCACCATTATGAATTGCATTTGTCCTTTCATACTTGTCTCTCGCCTGCTCACAGAGGTCAATTTATATTTTAAAGCATGTTTTGAGGAAAATTGGGTTGTAGCTCCTTGTCTACGTAACTATGATTGGAAATAGGTGTAATCTGTGTTTCAACAACGTTTAGCTCACGAGCTGTTGATCCGGGAAGTTGGAATCTGGGAATATATTGCCAAATTTACAGAACTCCTTGAACTAAGCACTTACCGCATTTCTTTATATTTGAGTCCAAGGTCAAACACTTTGAACCGCTCCATTGTTGACGTGCGGAGCTCTGAAATACTGCCATAGGGACTTTAAAATGCGTTTCTCTAAAACACCATAAGCCTAAGTAAATCATATACCGTTGGCACCAATGCTCCCTACGTTCGACTGCCGGCTACTGTCTCGGCTGAATCGTCCTGAACCGGCTTGGACCACCAGCTTGAAACCATTTAAAACCATCCACTTCTACTGGATTTTCCAGCAGAGAGACTACACTGATGACTTGGGCAGTGGGACAAACTCATAATTCGCAGAGTTGTAGCAATGCTACATGGATTTCATTGTATTTTGATGGTCCTCTTTAGACATTCTCTTGATTAAAGGGTTACTTCAGGATTTAGCATTAAGCTTTGTATTAGTAGAAAACCTGTAGTATTTTCGAATTACCGTGCTTTCCACCCTCATATCCCCCTGAGACAAGAGATTTATGTATTTTTTGTCTGGAAAAAATCCTCCGATGACGCAAAAATCGTCATTTTGCGTCATCGGAGGATTTTCTGTCCAGAGGCTAAAGACTACAGCCAGTAGAAGGAGCTGTTCCGCATGTTTTCAGCCCGCCCATACAGGGTGGGATCTCACTCACAGAATGTACACAGTGTCAGCCGTCTTTCTTTGGAAGCTAAGCTAGCAGGCTCTTGTTCTGTGGAGAAAGCTGAAGAATAGTAGGAGAAAGCTGAGTAAGTAACCATCCTCCTTTTCCCGGACTTGTCCGGCGGGCGAGATCGTTCAAAATGTCCGGGATTCAGCTTTTGCTTTCTGCGGTCGCCATTCATTGTTTACATGCACACCTTTCAATCTAACTGAATTCATTCCGATTGGTGAATTTGAATGTAGTGTTTACATGAACGCTAAACAAGTGATCGGTTGGTGTGCGTTTTAACATTGCTAAGAAAAATTCCCGCTCCTCCGTGAGAGAGACCCGGCGCGTCTCAGTAATCACGCCACCGGCCTCGCGCCGTTCTCCCGCGGCCGTCAGCCTCGTCCTGCTCGCCACAGTAAACATGATGAATGGCGACTGAAGAACGCAAAAGCCGAATCCCGGACATTTTGGACGATCTCTAAATCCCTCGCAAACTCATCACGTAGGCTAGCTTTGTTGTTTTCAACGGCGCACTCTTACCGGTAGGCGTGGCCTCCTAAGGCAGCGAAGCAAGTGCATTCTGGGAGTTGTTGTCTTTCATCCACATAAGCCAAAAATACATTTTCTGGCTTTTCTCAGTCTAGAAAGCTCCAAATTCAAAAATTTCTTCACATTTCTTCTACTTAAATGACCTATTTTAAATACACATTCATCTTCCCAGAGGTGAAGTGTCCCTTTAAGTAATGTTGTACCTACATGTCTACTAACTTTCATTAGAATATTAGTTGAGTAGTAGTAGACTGTTAGGGTTAGAAGAATAGGGGGTTAGCGTTAGTAAAATAAGTTAACATTTAGTTGCAAAGTTACTTATTGTTTGTTGGGGGAACATCACAATAAAGAGTTAGCAGATATTAAGCAGTCAGTCTGCTAATACTCTAATGAGAGTTAGTTGACGTAGTTGCAAAGTTACTTAAGGGGACCATCAAAATAAAGTGTAACCACACAAAAACTGAAAAGACCTCTTTGGGTGATCAAGCTCTAAAAGTACTATACAAGTATATTATAATAAGTCTTCTGAAGTGACAATCACATGATGAACAAATGAAAATGATTGTCTTTATTCACTCTCACACATGCAGACTACATTAAATATGGAGATGTGAACCTCTAAAGTCAACTAAGAACAATCCTCTTTAGGTCTCACACATCATGTGAACAAACGTCATGACCAATGAGGTTTGATGCTGGAATATACCAGTCAAGACGTATTAATTATTTTTACTCTACCTTTTTTTGTCCTTTTGAACCTCATTGACTTAAATTGTGAACATTTCAAGAGTGAAATGTTCAAGATTGTGCATGTTTTCTCTCTGCTTTTACTCAATGTCTAGTTGTCGTTGGGTGATCCATCAATCTGTCACTCCCAAAGCCTTTGTTTCACCTTCCTCTTCAACCAAAACTTCCTTTCATCCCTCTTTAAGTGATTCTCTTTTATCTTCTTTGCCTTTCTCTCTTTGTCATCTTTCATACCCTAACTTCATCCGAGTTTGCTTCCTGGCCGTCCAACATCCCTCGAATACATCCGGCCCATTTCCTTACATTTTCCCGGCTAGAAATGAACTAAGATCGGGAAAAGTTCAGAGCACTTGATGTCAATGTTTATTTGCTTCAAGAAACTTCTTCCTCAGCCAAATTCCAACTAGTCCATACATCATTCATCAGAGATCAAAAAGGGGTTCCTTGGCACCCTCCAACTCGCTCACTGTCCCTCAACATTACTGCTTGGCTTGCACTTTCAGCACTTCTACAACTCGAGGCTGTTTGTTAATGCACTGCAAATGAGCAAGAGCCCCATGTGACTGAAGGTCTGTGATGCTTGTATCGACTGTTAAACATTGGTCATCAGAAGCTTGCTCAAGTAAGAGGAATACTAATGAATGCTTGAAAGTACAAGACCATTTCGTGTTAGGAATAAGATCCGAAATCAACACTCGCCAGAGCCAAATACAAGTAAAAATTGGCGGTAACACTTTGTTTCAGTGTCCTTACAAGTTACATGTAGTTACTGTGGTAATAACTATAAATGATACGTGATTACATGCGACTTACCCTAAACCAAGCCCTAATCCTAACCCTAACCCCATAGTACATATAGTAAATTAATTTTAGTCAGTACTTAAATGTATCATAATAAAGAATCATAATAAAGAATCTAAAAGGATGAAATCTTTGTAAATTTAACAATATTTATAATCTCTTTTTTTTTTTCATATAGTGCGACCAATAACAATCTTTATTTTAAACCAATAAAATGTGATAAAACTAATGGTCATTAAGACAGTAAGACCATTGTGAAAAGAAGTGTGCTTAATTCTATTGAATGTTGACTTGTAGTGTACTTAAAATCGTAAAGTATATTTTTAGAAAGCTGTACATAAGATAATAACATTAATGAAATAAAAGGCCACTTAAGAGCACTTCCACTTTAATAATGTTTCTTAACGCACTTGAGAAGAGTTTAGTCATGTTTTAGTAATCTTTTGTCACTCTTTAAATAAGTACACTTATTTTGCTTATTTAACTAACATACATTAAAGTACTTATTACTCAGTACTTAAATATATAATTACCCAGTAACAATGACACCTTGAAAAAAAGCGTACAACTTCATCTTTACAAATGTGTTACAAATACAAGACATGTTTCAAGTTCCAAATTATTAGTTTACTATAAATGCTTGTCAATAATTTTGGCGATAAACGTTATCCATATTTCAAAGACATTATGAAATTACATAGAAAGATGTACTTAAGTCATACTTAAATGGGTCAACAACAAAAAAAGAAAACTAAATTTTATTTAATTGCATTTACTATTAATGTAAACTATTATAAATTTTGATTTAATTGCAAATAACATGCAAAGTGTCAGAAAACATTACATTCAGTTCACACTTAATGTTCTTTTAAAGTATACTAGAAAACACTCTTAAGTGGCCTTTTATTGGATTAATATGATTTCTAATATGATTAAAGTACATAATTTTAACATATACTTGTAAGTGCACTTTCAATATGATTAAACACACTTTTGTTCACAAGTAGCCACTCAGCACTACAATTCCATTCATGCTTCTTTAATAATGATCTCTCTAGTAATAATTATTATTTCACGGCATTAATAAAACCTTCTTTGATCTAACCACTCACTCCTCAGTGCTTCAATCGATGTGAGACGACTAAATAATATCCACGCCTACATCTGTTTATGGATCCTACTGGAAAATTCTGCATTGCAAAACTATTTTTAGCTCCAGGAACATGGAGAAAGTCCAGGACAACACAATGCTGTTTAACCAATAAAGCCGGGATGCTTGCATCTGTTGTGTGTTGTTCTGAGTTCCTGGCCGAGAGCAGACTGTACAGCACTGGGACTGCTGACTGCTCGCCTCTGCCAGCAAGCCCTGTTGGTCGCAGAAAACAAATATCTCTATAAAAAGATCTGCGCACGTTTGATATTGGCTTCACAGCAGCACTGCAAGCTATCCGGGAGGAGGGGGAACCGCACGTTTGTTCCTGGAGAGCTTTGCACTTCTCCATGAGATCTGGCAGGTGTGCAGGTGTCGAGAAGCACACACTCGACAGTTCTCACCGATTGTCTGGCAAGATACACATTCTTTGTGTGTGTGTGTGTGTGTGTGTGTGTGTGTGTCTAGATAGAAGGTGCACACAAAAAATTTGTATTTCTCCAAGAATTTTTGTAGTGACTCATTAAAGCGTTAATACTCTTATCTGTTTAGTAACTAATTTCACTTTTTGAAATTAATTAAGATAGGAAGTTTGAGCAATATAGCCCCTGGTTTGCAAATCAAATCTTACTTTCTTCATTTTGGTTTGGCCTTTAAAGAGGACCTATTGGGCTTTTAACTTTCTTTAGTGTGTAATGTTGCTGTTTGAACATGAAAAAGCTCTGCAAAGTTATGGGAGTTCTTCTCACTGTTTCTAAACTCCCTGAAACGCCTCCGTTGTAGTCTCGAGTTTTCTTCCGGGAACGAACACGTCATGATATTCCTCATTTAAATTCACAACACACTGCTCCAGCCGACCAATCAGAGCACAGTGTGCTTTTCAGAAGGAGGGGCTTCATAGAGACAGGAACTAAACAGAGCGTTACTGACAGACTGGGAAGAGAGGAGCTGCAACAATGGAGAATATGGGGAAAATAATGTTTGTTGAATTCAAGCATAAAAACTGGATCTAGTAGTGCCCAAAACAAAATCAAGACTTTATAAAAGGGCATAATTGGTCCTCTTTAATGTTATCCTTACTGTTCTAATTCCACAATATAGAAAAACAAGCCTTGTTAAAAGAATGAAGAGAAACTTCTTACAGTTTTGCGTAATCTTTTATAATTTCTTACACAAAAATGTGTCCGTTTATTAATATTTGAACAAGAAAATAAGAAATGCTTTGTCTACAAATTTCATCAAATTCATGTGGTGCAACCAAGAGAAAACAAACAAACAAACAAACAAACAAACAAACAAACAAACAAACAGGAAATGATATCATAGAGAGGCCCTTGTAGATAATTTAACCTCTTTTTTATGGCAAGATAAGGATGTAAAATGACTCTTCAAAAGTCAATGTTATTCATGAATTTCTATTTCAAGATATTTGTAAACATTTTTATTACCTTAAAAATATATATATTTCTTTATATTTTTGAAAATAATTATTAAGATGTGTGTACACTCACATGTGTTCACTATGTAAGGAAAAGTACTTTTTATTTGATGGTTACACCACATGACTTTTATCATTATGTGAACCTTTCTTGAAAATGGTATGAAAATATTCAGGCTTGAATTTCTGAACCGCAGTAGTAGCATTTATTGTTGGTTTAAAATGAAACATAAAAGAGGGTCTAAATTCATGTGTTTGCGCACCTCGATAAATGGCATTACTCTCGGGAATGAATGCATTCTTTTAATATGTTGTTTATTGTTAAGAAGAGTGTCATTACGGCCCATTCCCAACGAGTCTTTGAGAATTTTCTGAATTAATTGGCTCCTTTAGCTTGATGTATGAAACAGAAGAACAAAATATAATATATCTTCACACAGCCAGAATGGTGTTAACAAAAAACAGCTGTGCTAAATTCCACCGCTGTATCTCTCCCATTGTGTGCATTTCCATTTCTTTCATTCCAAACAGAGCTTTTCATCACTGTTCCTATAAATTTAGCTTTTTATTAAATTTGCTTTGGTTTTTGGCACAGATATGGACAGACAGAACGCTGTCATTCTCTTTAATGAATTACAAGTCCTGGCGCTTGAAATAAACACTGATAATGCAATGAGTTGGAGAGATTGATGTTGCAAAACAATGCGGATCCATGTGAAATCACTTTTCCACAGACATCCGAAGCAATATCCGAGCAATCTGCCAATCATTGTCTGAAATGACAGTATTTACTCTTTCTTTATCTTATCAGGAGTTCACTAAAGGAAAGAAACTATAAGCGGTCTTCAATTGCAGTCACAATGGCCATGTTTATGAGATGAGCGCACATTGGATTTGCAGCGAGATTTTCTTTGAGGACTAATTTTCTATGGGAGCTTGTCAGTTAAAAACTATTGGTATTGGATATAATTAAGTTTTAACATCCGTAATATAGATTGTAAATGGAAAAATAATTTCCCCAATTTGTAAACCCATGGCTCAAAGTTTCTCATTTGTAATTATGACTATTTGCATGCAACTTTATTTGCATTTAATTAAAACTTTCGAAGAAATAACTTCCCAGGAGGATTTAAGGCAGAAATACAGGTAAAGCTTGTACATATTGAAAATAGGGCTAAAATCCCCTAATGGCTTCTGTCTGTGTTTGCTTGGTAACATTTTAGGGGATTTTATTCCTAGTTCTGCCTTTTAGTTCCTGCTGTGATGATTCCCAACAGGGGATGATTTGCGCTGAGATCTTCCCCTGACATTTAAGAGCGACGCGCTCTATAAGTTACGCAGGACACTGAGTGTGTGCGCGAGCAGTAAAGAGGCATTTGAAGAGTGGTAAGAGTGAGGGAAGTAATTGTGTGGGAATCTGCGATAGGCCCCTGGTGTTTGAGAGATAAGTCGGTCTCTCTGGGAGTCGAGAAGCTGCTGTTAAGGCCACATTAGCCACCTGTGGAGTCCAAAACACAGAGCAAACAAACAGCCTGAGGAGCCTGTTG
The DNA here is from genome assembly GCF_949319135.1 of Squalius cephalus. Lineage (NCBI taxonomy): Eukaryota > Metazoa > Chordata > Actinopteri > Cypriniformes > Leuciscidae > Squalius > Squalius cephalus. The sequence goes on from NC_137134.1 coordinate 7,978,544, forward strand.
CTGCTCAACTGCAGGGCACTACAATAAAGAGAGCGTAATACCAGAATGTGGCTCCAAAGAATTTCCTCATTATGGCTTGGGAGAAAGCATGCGCCCAAAAATTCTTGGCTGAAACTGAAAAAAAGAAGATTCTGCGTTCTCGATGTCACGCCCACTTCGAAGCGGGTCGAGTAGAAACGGTTACATTTGATGCCGTGACCCGGATTTGAGTGAGGTTTAGAGGGGTGAATGTAACTGAGGCCAGCTAGTGAGAGCAGTGCATGTAAACCTCATTCCCCAGGCCTCAAGAGGCGCACTTGTGCCTGTGATTCCCATGCCGGAGACGCTGGTTCAAATCGGGTTGGGCAGGTTTAGGGGGTGAGTGTAACTGAGGCCAGCTAGTAAGAGCTGTGTGAGTAAACTAGGGGTTACATTGGTGCCGTGACCCGGATGGGAGTGAGGTTTAGGGTGGTGAGTGTAACAGAGTCCAACTAGTAAGAGCTGTGTGAGTAAACCAGGGGTTACATTGGTGCCGTGACCCGGATGAAAGTGAGGTTTGGGGGGTGAGTGTAACTGAGGCCAGCTAGTAAGAGCTGTGTGAGTAAACCAGGGGTTACATTGGTGCCGTGACCCAGGTGGGAGTGAGGTTTAGGGGGTGAGTGTAACTGAGGCCAGCTAGCAAGAGCTGTGTGAGTAAACTAGGGGTTGCATTGGTGCCGTGACCCGGATGAAAGTGAGGTTTGGGGGGTGAGTGTAACTGAGGCCAGCTAATAAGAGCTGTGTGAGTAAACTAGAGGTTATATTGGTGCCGTGACCCGGGTGGGAGTGAGGTTTAGGGGGTGAGTGTAACTGAGGCCAGCTAGTAAGAGCTGTGTGAGTAAACTAGGGGTTACATTGGTGCCGTGACCCGGGTGGGAGTGAGATTTGGGGGGTGAGTGTAACTGAGGCCAGCTAGCAAGAGCTGTGTGAGTAAACTAGGGGTTACATTGGTGCCGTGACCCGGGTGGGAGTGAGGTTTAGTTGGGTGAGTGTAACTGAGGCCAGCTAATAAGAGCTGTGTGAGTAAACTAGGGGTTACATTGGTGCCGTGACCTGGGTGGGAGTGAGGTTTGGGGGGTGAGTGTAACTGAGGCCAGCTAGCAAGAGCTGTGTGAGTAAACTAGGGGTTACATTGGTGCCGTGACCCGGGTGGGAGTGAGGTTTAGTTGGGTGAGTGTAACTGAGGCCAGCTAATAAGAGCTGTGTGAGTAAACTAGGGGTTACATTGGTGCCGTGACCCGGGTGGGAGTGAGGTTTGGGGGGTGAGTGTAACTGAGGCCAGCTAGCAAGAGCTGTGTGAGTAAACTAGGGGTTACATTGGTGCCGTGACCCGGGTGGGAGTGAGGTTTAGTTGGGTGAGTGTAACTGAGGCCAACTAGTAAGAGCTGTGTGAGTAAACAAGGGGATACATTGGTGCCGTGACCTGGGTTGGAGTGAGGTTTAGGGGGTGAGTGTAACAGAGGTAAGCTAGTGAGAGCAGTGCATGTAAACCTCAATCCCCAGGCCTCAAGAGGTGCACTAGCAACAGACTTTAGAGACTACGCTGCGTCTTTAGCGTTCTTGTTAGCGCCTGCCTCCCATGCTGTAGATGCCGGTTCGAATCCCACTTTATCAAGCCGAGTAGAACCGGTTACATTAGCAACAGCGATGACTTGGAACTCCTGTTCACCAAACGCCCTTAGGTGAAATGAAAATATGAGATCTATGACATTAGTGTTTTGTTTGTTTTGAGATATTGTTGAGATATCGTCTGAAACTCAAGAGAACACATATATGTATCAGAACCATTTGAGACATTAAAGAAATCTCTCCATCAGGGAAAACAAATTTTAGGGTGATTCATAATTATTTCCATGACAATTTAGCACATTTCCACCCACCCAAAAATTCTCATTATAAACAGTCCCTTTTATAAAATTAATTCATTATTCTTAAAGCTGATTCTCAAAATTATTGTTACACATTTTAAATCAGCAAAGAAATACATTTTTAACCAGTGTTATTTTTTAAATTACAGTGAGGAAAATAAGTATTTGAACACCCTGCTATTTTGCAAGTTCTCCCACTTGGAAATCAGGGAGGGGTCTGAAATTGTCATCGTAGGTGCATGTCCACTGTGAGAGACATAATCTAAAAAAAAAAATCCAGAAATCACAATGTATGATTTTTTAACTATTTATTTGTATGATACAGCTGCAAATAAGTATTTGAACACCTGAGAAAATCAATGTTAATATTTGGTACAGTAGCCTTTTTTTGCAATTACAGAGGTCAAACGTTTCCTGTAGTTTTTCACCAGGTTTGCACACACTGCAGGAGGGATATTGGCCCACTCCTCCACACAGATCTTCTCTAGATCAGTCAGGTTTCTGGGCTGTCGCTGAGAAACACGGAGTTTGAGCTCCCTCCAAAGATTCTCTATTGGGTTTAGGTCTGGAGACTGGCTAGGCCACGCCAGAACCTTGATATGCTTCTTACAGAGCCACTCCTTGGTTATCCTGGCTGTGTGCTTCGGGCCATTGTCATGTTGGAAGACCCAGCCTCGACCCATCTTCAATGCTCTAACTGAGGGAAGGAGGTTGTTCCCCAAAATCTCGCAATACATGGCCCCGGTCATCCTCTCCTTAATACAGTGCAGTCGCCCTGTCCCATGTGCAGTAAAACACCCCCAAAGCATGATGCTACCACCCCCATGCTTCACAGTAGGGATGGTGTTCTTGGGATGGTACTCATCATTCTTCTTCCTCCAAACACGTTTAGTGGAATTATGACCAAAAAGTTATATTTTGGTCTCATCTGACCACATGACTTTCTCCCATGACTCCTCTGGATCATCCAAATGGTCATTGGCAAACTTAGGACGGGCCTTGACATGTGCTGGTTTAAGCAGGGGAACCTTCCGTGCCATGCATGATTTCAAACCATGACGTCTTAGTGTATTACCAACAGTAACCTTGGAAACGGTGGTCCCAGCTCTTTTCAGGTCATTGACCAGCTCCTCCCGTGTAGTTCTGGGCTGATTTCTCACCTTTCTTAGGATCATTGAGACCCCACGAGGTGAGATCTTGCATGGAGCCCCAGTCCGAGGGAGATTGACAGTTATGTTTAGCTTCTTCCATTTTCTAATGATTGCTCCAACAGTGGACCTTTTTTCACCAAGCTGCTTGGCAATTTCCCCGTAGCCCTTTCCAGCCTTGTGGAGGTGTACAATTTTGTCTCTAGTGTCTTTGGACAGCTCTTTGGTCTTGGCCATGTTAGTAGTTGGATTCTTACTGATTGTATGGGGTGGACAGGTGTCTTTATGCAGCTAACGACCTCAAACAGGTGCATCTAATTTAGGATAATAAATGGAGTGGAGGTGGACATTTTAAAGGCAGACTAACAGGTCTTTGAGGGTCAGAATTCTAGCTGATAGACAGGTGTTCAAATACTTATTTGCAGCTGTATCATACAAATAAATAGTTAAAAAATCATATATTGTGATTTCTGGATTTTTTTTTAGATTATGTCTCTCACAGTGGACATGCACCTACGATGACAATTTCAGACCCCTCCATGATTTCCAAGTGGGAGAACTTGCAAATTAGCAGGGTGTTCAAATACTTATTTTCCTCACTGTATGTATAATTATACTATTATAGTATTTATCAATATTTTGAATTAGCCTCTATTTTTATGGTTTAATTTTCTTCAACTTATTTCAGCAAGTTCCCTTTCAAGGGAACTCGAGCTGCGTCGAGACGCGGTGGGAACGCCCTGCGTGATTGCGTCGTGAAGCACGTGTATAATCAGTCCAATGGAAAGACGAGATGTCATAGTGACGTCACCGACCAGGAAACTATAAGGCAGCCCCGCTGACACAGATCGCGTTAGCTTCTGTGCCTTCAGCAAGCGCTCTCTGTATATCTGTCCCTGTCATATTTATTGTTGTCTGTCAAGCTCAATATATATATATCTATTATGGCGAATAAGCAAGAATACAGGCGTTGTGTTGTTCCCTGCCCTCGTTACATCACGGGTGGGGACACACATCTGCTTTGTGTTTTTTGTTTGGGAGTGGAGCATGCCCAGTCAGTTTTCGAGGGATCTGACTGTGAGCATTGTGTAAAGCTGTCCTTGCGGACGCTCCGCTCTCGCCGGGCGTTCTTTGAGGAGGACGGTTCGGTTCGCGTTCCCCGAGGTGCGGGTCCCGCTGCTGCCGAGGCACAGCGGAGGCTTTCATCTTGGGGTTCGCATATGGATTTAGTAGCGGGGCTTGAGACGGGCTCCGCCCTTTCTCAACCCTTACCTGCTGAATCCGGTGCTTCAGCCCAGGAAGGAGCCCGCGCTGCGGCTTCTCCTTCCCAGACTGAAGCACCAATGTTGCGACTATCCAGTTCTGAGGAACTGGATGTCGTCAGTGTTGAGCAAAATATTGATGAGTGTTCGCCAGCTCGTATTTCTGGGGATGAGGAGCTTATGGAGGTTTTAACTCGTGCTGTTGCCAAGTTAAATATTGAATGGCCATCTGATGATATTGAAACTGTGTCTAATAAAAGTCTTTTAGATGAACGTTTTTTGCCATCAAAATCACGACCTCCTCGTCGGGAACTGCCGTTTTTTCCTGATCTTCACACTGAGGTGTCTAGATCATGGATTAAACCGGCGTCTTTCAGAGTGCACAATCCACAAACACACAACTATAGTAATATTAAAGATATTTCACACTATGGTTATTTGACGATGCCTCCGGCGGAAGAGACGCTTGCGAGCCATCTTTCCCCCGAGTCATCGTCATCACTGAAAGCCCCGACGTTACCCACCAAGCCATTAAAAGCTACATCAATGATGGTGGGTAAAGCATATTCGGCAGCAGGTCAGGCAGCAGCATGTTTACACACTATGTCGATTTTGCAAGCATATCAGGCTGACCTGCTGAGGGACATGGATGATTGTGAGGAAGTTAGTGCTGACGCAATTCGAGAATTGCGTCGGGCGACAGATCTATCTCTCCGGGCCACCAAGGAGACGGCAAAATCTGTGGGCCGTTCTATGGCAGCCCTGGTGGTCACGGAGCGTCATTTATGGTTAAATTTATCTGATATAAAGGATAAAGATAGATCTGTTCTTCTGGATGCCCCGCTTTCGCCTTCAAGTCTGTTCGGCGATGCTATAAATTGTGTTGTTGACAGATTCACTGAGTCAAAGAAACAGGCGGCGGCATTTCAGAGGTTTCTTCCTCGCCGATCCAGTGTCCCAGAGACTGCTGGGCGTAATGTTAAATCCGAGCAGTCTCGGCCGTCTACGAGCTCCGCACAGCACAGAGTGCAACAAAAACAGAGCGTCGCCTCTCGGGTTCCTCCTCAGTCTGGGGAGTCCAGGGGGCGGGCGCAGTTTAAGCCAGTTAGAGGTAGACAAGATCTGAGGACTGTCCTCTCTAGGAAGGCTTGGGACAAGAAGAAGTCCTGACGCCAGTGGTGTCAAAATGTTGAGGGTGGTCCCCTCAGGGGAGGGACGGTTTCGAGGGATCGTTCCTCCTCTGCGCCCGCTGGGGGGCGGCTCTCTGAGGAGAGTCGCAGCGCTGCCACATCGGTTGTTCCCTGCCGGTTCGCCGTTTCAGGGCACCGATGTGTCAGCGTCCCCGTACGATCCTCCGAGGAGGGTCGTAAAACGGTCAGTTCGGTTGTTCCCTGCCGGTTCGCCGCTTCAGGGCACCGAAATGTCTGTTCAACTAAATCCAGAGACCAGTCTCGAGAGACTGGTTCCCTTAGCAGAATTTCTGGTAGCGTGGAAACTTCTACCAAATATTTCTCAATGGGTCCTGCATATAGTGGAAAAGGGTTACAGAATTCAGTTCGGTTCTCGTCCGCCCAGATTTCAAGGAGTTCTGCCCACAGTGGTGGACTCCGAGCAGGCTCTGGTTATGGAGCAGGAAGTACTGACGCTTCTTCGAAAAGGAGCTATAGAAAGGGTTTCTCCTCCCAGCAGAGAGTCAGGGTTTTACAGCCGTTATTTCATTGTTCCAAAGAAGGATGGGGGGTTGCGTCCTATTCTAGATCTGCGGCAGTTAAACCGCAGAGTTCAGAAACTCAAGTTCAAGATGCTTACACTCAAACAGATTGTATCTCAGATTCAGTCCGAGGACTGGTTTGTCACAATAGACTTGAAGGACGCATACTTCCATGTATCTATTCATCCTCATCACAGGAAGTTCCTGAGGTTTGCTTTCGGGGGCGAAGCATACCAGTATCGGGTTCTTCCCTTCGGCCTAGGTCTATCACCCCGCACCTTTACAAAATGTGTGGATGCAGCTTTGGCTCCTCTAAGACTCCAGGGCATTCGCATATTAAACTATATAGACGATTGGTTGATTCTAGCTCAGTCAGAGCAGATGGCAGTTCGGCATCGAGGTGTCGTTCTGTCTCATATAGAGAAGTTGGGGTTGCGGCTCAACGCCAAAAAGAGTGTGCTCCTCCCAGCTCAGAGGACCACTTTTCTAGGCGTAATTTGGGATTCAACAACAATGCAGGCACGTCTGTCTCCTGCACGTATATCAGCGATTCTCACAGCCGTAAGAGGAATAAAACTAGGCCAGTCACTCACTGTAAAACAGTTTCAGAAACTGTTGGGGCTTATGGCAGCGGCGTCCAACGTAATTACTTTTGGCCTTCTGTACATGAGACCTCTGCAGTGGTGGCTCAGGACCAAGGGGTTTTCTCCGAGGGGAAATCCGTTTCGCATGATCAAGGTCACGCGGCGTTGCCTTCGTGCTTTGGTCATGTGGAAGAAACCTTGGTTCCTCGCCCAGGGCCCAGTGTTGGGGGCTTCTTGTCGACGCGTAACGCTTTCGACAGACGCTTCCCTCACGGGGTGGGGCGCAGTCATGAGCGGTCGCTCGGTGTCAGGTCTTTGGCAGGACCATCAACTGTCTTGGCACATAAATCGGTTAGAAATGATGGCCGTATTTCATGCTCTCAAATACTTCCTGCCAGACCTGAGAGGCCATCACGTGTTGGTCCGCACGGATAACACATCGGTGGTTTCGTACATCAACCATCAGGGGGGTCTGAGGTCTCGACTATTATGCAATCTGGCTCATCAGATCCTCCTATGGGCCCAGGGGAAATTACTGTCACTGAGGGCAGTATATATTCCAGGGCATCTGAATGTAGGAGCAGATATCCTGTCAAGGCAGGGGCTGAGGCCCGGGGAGTGGAGGCTTCACCCCGAGGTGGTGGAGCTCCTATGGAAGAAATATGGTCGAGCTCGAGTAGACCTTTTCGCATCATCAGATTCAACCCATTGTCCGCTTTGGTTCTCTCTCACACATCCAGCTCCTCTCGGACTGGATGCAATGGTGCAGGTGTGGCCGAGGCTACACCTGTACGGATTTCCCCCCGTATCGATGCTCCCGGGAGTTCTGGAGAGGGTTCGCCGGGAAGGGGCTCATCTACTGTTAATAGCCCCGTACTGGCCGACACGAGTCTGGTTCTCGGACCTAGTATCTCTTCTGGACGGCTCTCCGATGGAGATTCCCGTCAGGAGGGACTTGCTGTCCCAAGCAAGGGGCACGATATTTCACCCTCACCCAGAGTTATGGAAGTTGTGGGCTTGGCCTCTGAGGGGGCCCAGCTCATAGAATCCGGTCTCTCGACTGAGGTCGTTGAGACCATCCTTCAATCCAGAGCTCCCTCCACGAGGAAACTTTATGCTTTGAAATGGAAATTATTTTCTACCTGGTGTGGAAATCGTAATTTGAATCCTGTTAACTGCCCTGTTGGTACAGTTCTCGAATTTCTACAAGACCGTTTCTCTGCTGGATTATCTCCTTCCACCTTAAAGGTGTATGTTGCTGCTATATCTGCTTATCACACCCCTCTGGCGGGCACTTCAGTTGGGAGAGATCCTCTAATTATTCGTTTTCTCCGTGGCACTTTGAGGTTGAGACCTGCATTGCACTCTAGAGCACCGGCATGGGATTTGGCCATTGTACTTGAGGGTCTGGCCTTGGCTCCCTTCGAACCCATCGAAGAGGTTTCAGAAAAGTTCCTCACTCTAAAAACTTTATTTCTTCTTGCTATTTCGTCTATCAAGAGAATTGGAGATTTACAAGCTTTGTCGGTGGCTCCATCATGTCTGGAATTTGCACCTGGTATGGTGAAGGCATTTCTTCACCCTAGACTAGGTTACATACCTAAGGTCCCTACTAATGTTGGGGGCCCAATAGTGCTGCAGGCCTTTTATCCTCCACCATTTAATACCCCAGACCAGGAAAACCTTAATCTGTTGTGCCCTGTGCGGGCGTTGGATGCTTACGTCCACAGAGCTGCCCTGTGGCGTAAATCGGAACAATTATTTGTCTGCTTTGGTGCACCTAAGAGAGGGTGCCCTGCATCTAAACAGATAATGAGCAAGTGGATAGTTGAGGCGATCTCACTTGCATATGAAGCGGCCGGACAGCCTTCACCTTTGACTGTTCGGGCCCATTCTACGAGGAGTATGGCTGCCTCTACGGCTTTAATTTCGGGAGTTTCCCTTCATGACATTTGTAATGCGGCAGGATGGTCTTCTCCGCATACATTTGTGAGGTTTTATGACTTGGACCTCTCCACTCCTGGGGTCAAATTGCTTGCTTCTTAGTATGCGCTTGGTACTTCATACAGAACAGGCACATCGTCATTATGGCATAGTGGGTATGGGGTTCCCACCGCGTCTCGACGCAGCTCGAGTTCCCTTGAAAGGGAACGTCTCAGGTTACGTATGTAACCCTGGTTCCCTGAGAGGGAACGAGACGCTGCGTCGCCTTGCCATACTTCCTGCATGCCCTGACCGACTTGCTTCAGGCTTTTTCAGAAGCTAACGCGATCTGTGTCAGCGGGGCTGCCTTATAGTTTCCTGGTCGGTGACGTCACTATGACATCTCGTCTTTCCATTGGACTGATTATACACGTGCTTCACGACGCAATCACGCAGGGCGTTCCCACCGCGTCTCGACGCAGCGTCTCGTTCCCTCTCAGGGAACCAGGGTTACATACGTAACCTGAGACGTTTTTCATCTAATATTTGTACTTTATTTTAGCTTTATTTTTTTATAGTTTTAATACTATTTCTACTACAATAACTACTTATAATAATAATAATAATAATAATAGTTTTAATTTACTGCAAATAATACAGGATCGTGATATTAAAATATTTGATAATGTATACATTTTTCTTATATATATATATATATATATATATATATATATATATATATATATATAATTATTATTATTTTATTTTTTTCTTCTTCTTGTGTTACAGTAATTGGATTTGAGAGGAAAATGTGCTTAATTGTCATGAAAAACAATGTCACAATGAACACCAATTGTTCTTAAATTAAGCTTTGTGAGATTCATTAATGTATAGACAGAACAAAGAAGGCCCAATAACACTTCTCAAGATCATACTGCAAAAGCATGAATATGCAAGGATGGGGAAATAAATATTGAAAGTAACTAAATCAAGAGCTTGTTCGGCTATACTGTTCCTCGCACTATAATGCTGGTTGTTAATAATTGAACTGATGGTGTAATGTTCAATCTGAGCTCACTTTTCTATTTATATGATATACAGCACAGAAGCACTGTAGACTGTAGGCCGTGGACAGAAATCGCAGAGTTTGCAGTTTCATTTGCAATCAATTGTAAAATATTTACCTCAGGCAAAGACTCTTTATTTGAGAAGCTTGTGGCTGGCCAATTTAACATTGCACTTTGAACATACTGTGTTCACAGCTGAGTTAAACTGGAGAGTCGGCGATTAATTAAACGAGACGCCATCCACTAATGGCCAGTCCAGAAGATCTTCTCCAGCACTGATCCTCCTCACAGCAAAAGCAGCCTAATCAGCCTGTGCAAACCACACTTAGTCTATTGGCAAATTTACAAGCCAAGCAAACTAATGAGAAGAAAACTAGAAGTTGCCAAAGGCCTCATTTGAGTCCTGCGCACAAACGTTGCTTGATGAAAATCAGGCTGAGAGGATTAGTGAAGACAGAATGAGATTCTGCTCAAAAACAACACCCAAGTGCTTCTGGAGATCTGTTATGGGTCACTGCTTCTGCGTAGTGCATTTTCAGATCCCCATCATACATTCTTCAACTGTAACGGCAATGTTTTCTGAGGAAATGCACTCCAAATTTCTAAAAATGTCATTTAAAAATGTATTTTCCTCACGCCTTGAAAACAAGCAAGTGTACGCATTAAAAAAAGTAAAGATATTTCAAGGGAAAAACAATCATTTTTAAATTCATAAACATCAGAATGTTTTTGTTGAGTCGCACTACATGACATTTCACATGCACTGCACACTACTCTGGTACCGGTAGGTTAGCCAATCATAACAGATGTAATTTACATATAAAAGTATTAAAGGTACAGTGCCAAAATGTGTTAGTTTAATACCAAGAGTCATGAAATGGATATGAAACACTAAATTGGTAAACGATTCAGTCAGTGATAAATGACTAAGCATATATGTTTTCAGATGAATTGTAATTCTTCCAGCATTCATTTTAGAATAAAAACCGGACATGGATATGACCTGTTTTTCCTCTTATAACATCCACTGAAGAAGAAAATGGTTTTGCCATCATTTCATCCATCACAATTATGCTTCCGATATTGAGTGAACGCAGCCTCGAGACCGACGCTTAGGTCTAAATTTTGTTTCTGTACAGAGATAATGACTGAGCTAATTTAAGCATTTTGCAGTCAATTAACAAACTCGTTTAAGTTAACGAGCCAGATTCCGGTGGAATCTGTATTGAATGGTTGTAGTATAGGACTTGACATTCGGCACATTACGTGGGTGTCAGGAAATGGATTCAGATGGAGGAATTATTTTTAGATTAGCTACGGTGAGAATGCGTATTAAGCAGTTCTTCCTTCAAACCGACTGGTAGAGCGAGACCATTATATATATATTACTACGTTTTTAATATATTTTGTGTTTTTGCAGCCATTAAAGACTGCAAGTATGTATAAATGTATATAAGTATGTATTAAACCCAAGCCTAAAAACATCTGAGTTCCCTAGTGATTGATTTGTGTGTTGGAATGAATTGGTTTTAAACTGAACCGCTGAGTTTTGGCTGCTTGTACAGTGTCCCATCCACTGAGGGGTGGTTTGGGGGTTGGAATAAGGGACGGACGGGTCACTTTTGCCAGCACACCCTCTCTCCATTCATCCCCTGTGGGCCTGCTTCTGTGCAAACAGTCGCCGATGAATCCTAAGCCTGTTAATCGCAACAGCACACCGAACCCCACAGATGGTTAATCTGCCCTTTGTCTCCCCGCACTCCTCAAACTCAGATCCCCTCCGTCCCCCTCGCCATTCACAGAGACGGTGTTTATTTCATTCTGTAAATTCCTAATCCTGTTTAGCAACACTCTTCGAACCCTGAATGGCCTTTTCCACCCCTTTCCCTCCTTCTCTTTTGTTTTTTTTTCCTCCCCAGCTAAAAGGGAGAAGGATCGAGGCCTGAAAGGAAAAATGCTTTATTCTTTATTCGCGACTGCTGATTGGTGGAAGGAAGACGCTTCACTAAGTTTTGAGTTCTTTTGCTTTATCTATTCATTTTTTGAAAGTTCATGCCCCTGCTAATTGATGATTATGCAAACTATAAGATTTTGCACTGCAGTTTTTTTTCCTTCTAAATCATTTTTAGTTTTGGTCCATATTAATCATTATTATTATTCATTTAATAATTTATTCATTTTAAAAATTTTGCCAATATGGGTGAATAATAACAACAACAATAATAATAATAATTGTATTATTTATTTGGCATGCATATTTGCAAATTACAAAGTAAATAAATAATGTAACTTATTTATTTTTAATTAATTTGTTTATTTACAACAGCTTGCCAAAAGGGATGCAAAATGAATTCAAGACATAGTTACAACATTATTATTATTATTATTATTATTATTATTATTATTATTATTAGTAGTAGTAGTAGTATTGATGATAATAATAATAATAATAATAATAATAATAATAATAATAATAATTTACTCATTTTAAACAATTTGCCAATATGGACTAATAATAATAATAATAATAATAATAATAATAATAATATACATTATTTATTTTTCATCCCTATTTGCAAATAAATGTAAGACATATTTACATTTTATTATTATTATTATTATTATTATTATTATTATTATTAGTCCCTATTGGCAAATTGTTTATAATGAATATATATATATATATATATATATATATATATATATATATATTTTTTTTTTTTTTTTTTTTTTTATTAAAAATAATAAAAAAGTTTTTTTATTTTCAAACAGTCAGCATTACGGCTGAAAAATAATTTTAAGATATATTATCTAGCTTAGTTTTTGATTACACTTTATTTTAAGGTGACATATTTACATTGTACTTTCTCATATAAGTACTGAGTAATATTAACCAACTACATGCACTTACTATAGAGTTACGGTTAGGTTTAGGGTTAGTTGTAATTATGCATAATTTACTGTTATTACTATAGCAAGTACATGTAGTAACATGTAACTGCGTCACCTTAAAATAAAGTGTTACCTTGTTTTTATCTAGTTGAAAGGTTGTCAAAAGTAAGGGGGGGAAAAATAAAGGAAAAAAAGCTGACGTTTTCAGATTCTTCGAGGTATCTGTTTCTGCTTCCCGTCCAAGATCCACTGTCACTATTTTCCCACAAGCCCTCGGCGGCTGTCAGAAAACAGAGTCGTCTGCTAAGCATCTGCTTTGAGCCGCAGCCGAGAAACACACTCACTCAGAGTCCAGATCCAGCACACCACGCTCTCCGAGGAACGTTAAAGCGGGATCATTCGGCTGCCGGCTTCTGTCTTTGTTCCTCATACTGTTCCCACAATCAAAGTTCCCCCACATTTGTTGTATCAGAAATGACACATTGGCATTTCTGCCTCTGTGAATGATAGGACATATGAAGCGATGAGGCCTTTGTTTTCATGAGAATGTTGAGAACTAATGTTGGGAAAACTATATTTAAACCGACAGATAAATGGGTCAAGTTATATAAACATGCATAATGTACACTGAAGAAAAAAAAAAAAAAAATTATATATATATATGAATGATCAATACGTTTTGACATTGCTTTAACTCATCAAAATAAGTTAAGCAATTATCAACTTTTTTTAAGTTATACAACATTCAACTCATTTTTTAAGTCAGTTTAATGCAATTTAAGTTGAAATGACTTAAACATCCAAGTTGATTGTACTCAAAAATTTAAGTCACATAATATAATTGCATAAAAGCTACAATTTTGTGTTGTCTCACACTACAAAGCAACTTAGATCCTTTGCAGCTATTTTGAAAACAACTACTCTTGCGCTTTGTAGTGAATAGCGCTACGACTTTTAGCTAATTAGCTATTTTTCAACACCGCTACAATGCAACTCCACATCAAATGCTTTTGTTTAGTCTGCTAGCTTGACAGATTACAAACAATGAATGAATCCACCTTACACGTTTTGCACCTGCTATTTTTTTGCTTTTTCTCGTTTTGAACAAACACCATAAACATCTGAACATGTAGCATAAGCGTCACACACTTCAAAGGCTGGTCATGGACTTTGAAGTAAGACACAAGACGAGACACCTGCTTTTCAGACGTAATAATTGTTCAACTCGGTACACATTTAAAACCCAGGTGAATGACGGAATGAAGGCAAGTCGACTATATACTTGGTCCGGCTGATATCTGGCTAGGTTTAGTGACTCACCATCAAAGCAAAGCAAACTGCTGTTACCCACACTGATATTTATTCTTCAGTCAGGAACTATTATGTCTTTTCAAACCTGCTTTTTGGAGTTGGGCTTTAGCAATACAAATATGCTTAGTCATTCAACAAGTGCTCAAATGAAGAGCTGGCAGTTAAGACAAATAACTAAGCCTTTGCTTAAAAGCCCAAGGAGTAACAAAGGTATCCGTCAATAACAAAAATGAGAAACGCACATTCTTTGAGAAACGACAGAGCAGATGAAAGCAGTTTGTTGGAATGAACCGGGATAGAAATGTGAAAATGAAGAGCTAAGAAAATGCGTTATTGGCAAGTGAATCAGATTTATGTAGGGAGTAAAGGTTTGATTGTCGTTGTGAAATAGGCAATCTTGTGAAACCTGACAAGAACACACTTCACTTTAAATTTTTTTTTTTTTTTTTTTTTTTTTTTTTTTTTAAAGAAAACAAAGACTATTTGCTTTCTAACAGTGTTTGCATGATACGTACGCACATTTCAGGCCAAAATTCTCTTACTGTTATGCAAAAGTATTATTCAAATTGTGCAAATATTGTGAGAGTAATTTACTGCCTTTAATTTAAGATCATTTTAATTAAGAATTATTAAACTATTACAGTAATTTTCACTGTAATAGAAATCTGCATAATAATAATAATTATTATAAATTAATTATGGTAACAATAAAGATAATATTTTTTTGTTGTATTTAATGGCCTGGAATTGATTACATTTAGTGTTCGGGTTTTTTTTTTTTTTTTTTTTTTTTCTGAAATTGTTACATTTTACATTGTGTTTAAACTAAATAATTTCAAATATAATTCTTGGAATTTTTTTTTTTTTTTTTTTAATTAACATTGCTGAATAGTTATTTATTTATGCATTTTTGTATCATTTGATGGGAAAACATTAATGAAAATATATTTATTTGTCCTGAAAATAATGTTGCAATGAAAAATTACAGTAATTTTCACTGTAATAGAAATCTGTATAATAATAATAATTATAATTATAATTTAATTATGGTAACAATAAAGATAATATTGTTTTGTTGTATTTAATGGTCTGAAATTGATTACATTAGTGTTCAGTTTTTTATTTTCTGAAATTGTTACATTTTACATTGTGTTTAAACAAAATAATTTAAAATATAATTATTGGATTTTTTTTTTATTTTTTTATTTTTATTAACTCTCCTCCAGAATAGTTATATATTTATGCATTTTTTGTATCATTTGTTGGGAAAATATTAATTAAAATATATTTATTTGTCCTGAAAATAATGTTACAATGAAAAATAAATAATAAATACTTTAATAAATGCTTCCTAAAGACAATGGTCACATATATTTTTGAGCCAATTTCATTTAAAAACACAAACCCATAATATCTTGTACATTAAATGTGTTGCAGCAGGAATGACTTGAAATACTGTGAAATAAATTGAATGCAAGCCTCATAAGAGTCTGATAGATGTCTTTTCCCCGCCTAGGCCCAGATATAACCCAACTATTGCATCTCTGTATCTCCTCTGAGCCAAGGAGTTTCAGAAGTCTGAGAATATGCCTTAGGACTGGAGAGGCAAGAGTCGTGTGTGTGTGTGTGTGTGTGTGTGTGTGTGTGTGTGTGTGTGTGTGTGTGTGTGTGTGTGTGTGTGTGTGTGTGTGTGTGTGTGGCTGCACAGACAGCACAAAAAGCATACAGATACAGAGCGAGATCTGCACTTTCTCTCAGTTGAGTCTGTAGGATCTGCTCAGCGGCCCTGAATCATTGCCTTTATAAAAGTCATAGAAAGTCGATGAATTCACAAGCATAGGCCAGTAAATGTGAGCAGGGCTGCCGTAATCAAAGTCTTTATTCATATTTTATTCCAGACAGCAGCTTCAGGAAGTCTTCGCTGTCTGGGTCAATATGGAGATTGACTAACGCTGAGGTCTGTGGGTCGTGTTCTGTCATATTACATAAAATGATTGAATTAGTTTTCCTTTTTTCCTTTTTCCCTCATTAATGTTTATTTATCAAAACAATTTTTTTATCAATTGCAATGCAATGAACATGTTAAAAGTAGGACACTTCAATATGTATTTAATTATTTAGTTATTAAACATATTTTAGTTTATTTAATAACATTTAATATTATTATTTACAATATTGTTATTACAACATACTTTAAATTATTTAATTTATATAATGTATTTAACTATATATATATATATATTCTTTCTGCTAAATATTTATGTATGTACAGTATGTATGTATGTATGTATGCATGTGTTTGTTTATTTGTTTTAGACCTTATAATTAATAATAATAATAATAATAATAATAATAATAATAATAAATTTAAAACAAATGGTCATTATTAGACTATAAAATAAAAGGTTTTTTTTTTAGTTATACACAAAATAAATAGATTTTCTATGCAAAATTATTTATTCTCTTTTAGTAGTTTACATTCTCAGTTAATTGTCATTCTTGTCTAAAAATGTTACTTTATTTCTTTGTGCAAACTGTATTTGTTTACTTATTTTATACCTTTGAAAAATGGTAATTATTAGACTTTATAAAATAAATCCTCTACTACTTTCTTTCTGATAATGTTTAGACTTTATAAAATAAATAGACTTTGTTTCTTTATGCAAAATTAATTTTTTTATTAATTTATTAATTTAGAGCGTTGTTGAAAATCTCTGCAGAGCTGTAGGTGCTACACACCACCAGAAACTGCACGCTTTGAGAGACGTTCAATATTTTCTTTTTTTAACAAATAATAATCCTCCTCGTTACCTCATCGTGACTTGTCAGGCAAGTTTCCGAACACTCAATAGAAGTCGGCGGCGTGTAAACGTGGACGAGCATCTGACGTCAGAGCGTTGAAGTTAAAAGAAACAAAACTTTTCTTCTTTCTTTTTTTAAAGCATGTGCACAGATGAATCATTCAAGTTATTTAAACAGTCTATTTTCAATACAATACAGTACAATAAAAGCAAACCTTAGAGGTATTCTGAGTCATACACACCTGCGGTTTATTGCATCACAACATAATGAAGTTTGTGAGTGTGTTTATTTCATTTCCAATACAATGAACAGCTGTGGGCTGACAGGAAGTCTTGTCTGGACACGCACCGGGAGCCGTGTTAAGCAGGGTGTTAGTGCATGTCAGCGGAGGTTGTGTCGGGCCACAGCAGGGCTCGGCTGTTGGCAAGAGGGAGAACACGACGTCCCGCCGAGAGATAGCACATTCAGGCGGTGGAGGTTGAAGGGTCGTCCTCTGGAGGGTGACCCAGCGACACCTCTTCTGTTGGGCTGTGACCTCTCCTGTCCGCCTGCTGCTTTCAGCCGGATGAACCAGCTCTCTGTGGATCAGCGCGACAAGTCAAGCCAAAATACGTTAAATACATCAAATTTGGATATTTTCCGAAAATATGACCCGTTCATGACCCGTCCGCCACTGCTGATGTCAATTAACGAAAAGACTTTGATTTGAATTCCCAGACTTTGCAAGAAATCAACCTGGCGTGCGTTTCCCATGCAACAATGTAACTTGCTCATTAACTTTATTTATTTATTTATTTTAGTACCTTATAATTAATAATAATAATACATTTAAAACAAATGGTCATTATCAGACTATAAAATCAAAGGTAATTTTTAGAGTTATATACGATTTATGATTTTGCGATTTTAACGGTAAAATACTGTAAAAATG